>NC_081567.1:15430042-15494320 GCF_022355385.1 Mustela nigripes | reverse complement strand
CAGGTAGAATGGCAAAAATTGACAAGGCAAGAAACAAGTGTTGGAGAGGATGTGGAGAAAGAGGAATCCTCTTACACTGTTGGTGGGAATGCAAGTTGGTACAGCCACTTTGGACAACAATGTGGAAGTTCCTCAGAAAGTTAAAAATAGAGCTGCCCTATGACCCAGCAATTGCGCTACTGGGTATTTATCCCAAAGAAAGAGATGTAGTGAAGAAGAGGGCCATATGCACCCCAAAGTTCATAGCAGCAATGTCCACAATACCCAAGCTGTGGAAAGAGCGCAAATGCCCTTCAACGGAGGAATGGCTACAGAAGATGTGGTCCATAAATACAATGGAATATTATGCCTCCTTCAGAAAGGATGAATACCCAACATTGCATCAACATGGATGGAAGTAGAGGAGATTAAGCTGAGTGAAATAAGTCAAACAGAGAAAGATGACCATCAGATGGTTTCACTGACTTGTGGAACATAGGACATTAGGAGAAGGAAGGGAAAATGAAGGAGGGAAATTGGATGGGGAGATGAGCCCTGAGCCAACTATGGACTCTGGGAAACAAACTGAGTGTTTTAGAGGGGAGGGGAGTGGGGGGAATGGGTGAGCCTGGTGATGGGTATTAAGGAGGGCATGGATTGCATGGAACCCTGGGTGAGACATGCAAATAATGTATTATGGAATTCGACACCAAAAACTAATGATGAAAAAAAAAAGAGAGAGAATTTAAAAAAAAGAAAAGAAAGGAGGTGTACATAGGGGGAAAAAAAACTAATGGTGACTAACATAACATAAAAAGACAAAAATTAACAAAAGAATAAATGGCTAGCACTTACAGAATACTTATTATATGTAGGGGCTGTTCTAAGAGTTTCCACAAATAGATTAAACCTCCCAATAACTTTCTAACATGGGGACAATTAACCCATTTTACAGATGAAGAAACCAAGCCATTGAAAAGTGTTAATCTTGTCAAAAGCCATCCATTTGGTAAGCTGCAGACCAGGACCCAAATGATCTGGCTTGAGAGAGTTTTCTCCTAATTTGTATGCTACAATATCTCTCACTGGGACAATTTTGAAAAAGAAATTCCCTTTTCTCCATAATTCTGACCCTCTCTAAGAAAAACATGTTCATGTTAGAAAGTTTCTTTGCCCATGTCTACATATTTAAATACTCTATAATCATGGTTTAGTTACTGAGGAAGAGGAAGCTACTCCAAGCAAAAGAGGAATCTAATTCTGCCTCCCAAAAAGAAAATTCTCTTTATACTTTATGAATGTTCTCTGGTTCATTCACATTTTCATAATGATATTTTAATGCTATCTATTTATTTATTTTTAGATTTATGTATTTGAGGGGGAGGGAAGGAGAGCACTAGGGTGGGGGGAGGGGCAGAGGGAGGGAGCCAAACCCTCAAGCTGACTTCCACTAAGCATGGAGCCTGACCCAGGGCTGGATCTCCTGACCCCAAGATTATGACTTGAGATGAAATCAAGAGCTGGAGGCTTAGCTGACTGAGCCACCCAGGTGCCCCTTAATGCTAGCTATTTAAGTTAAATGAGTTTATTTTATTAATTCCCTTTATTATTGGAATATATCATTGTTATAATAATGCTTTATAAGCATTTTCCTGCCATGCACAGAGCTTGTTTTTTCCCTGTTGAATTTCTTATGAGGAATCATCCCCAGGAGTATAGCTGTTGCCCCATATCAGAAAGGGCCTCTGGCCACCATAAAGCAGAAGCTCTTCTAACCATGAATGGATACAGTTCAATTTGTTAGAGCCTGACATTGGGCCAGCCACAGTGACCCCAGCTTATTCACGGTCTCTGGAGTTCTAGAAAGACTACAGCAGTTCTGGTGACTCTCTTCTGGGGGTCAACTAGGGTATGTTAGTGCAGTCAGTCCTTATAACAGTCATAGGAGCTATACAGCCTGCCAAAGACTTAGTGCAGTCAGTCCTTATAACAGTCATAGGAGCTATACAGCCTGCCAAAGACTTAGTGCAGTCAGTCCTTGTAACAGTCATAGGAGCTATACAGCCTGCCAAAGACTTAGTGCGGTCAGTCCTTATAACAGTCATAGGAGCTATACAGCCTGCCAAAAACTTCCATCTAGGTAGCCACATAGTCCGTCATTCTTTCTGTAACTGTCCCAACTACCTTTTCCTACATTCCTTATCACTAATCTAGCCCAGGCTTTCTTTACCAAATCTGGAGATTACTCAATGTTTCTTAGTTTGCCTTTTTGGCTCGTTTTACCTTACTTCCAATTACCTTACACAAAGCTGTCAGGCATCTTTCTTCTTCTTTTATATTATGTTCAGTTGGTCACTATCATTAGTTTTTGATGGGGTGTTCAATGATGCATTAGCTGTGGACAACACCCAGTGCTCATCACAACATGTGCCCCCCTTAGTACCCATCACCCAGTTACCCCTCAAAAAGTGAATGGATAAAGATATCCATATATACAATGGAATATTACTCAGCCATTAGAAAGGTCGCCAAACTGTGGAAAGAACCAAGATGCCCCTCAACGGATGAATGGATAAGGAAGATGTGGTCCATATACACTATGGAGTATGATGCCTCCATCTGAAAGGACGAATACCCAACTTCTGTAGCAACATGGACGGGACTGGAAGAGATTCTGCTGAGTGAAATAAGTCAAGTAGAGAGAGTCAATTATCATATGGTTTCACTTATTTGTGGAGCATAACAAAAAGCATGGAGGACATGGGGAGTTAGAGAGAAGGGGGTTGGGGTAAATTGGAAGGGGAGGTGAACCACGAGAGACTATGGACTCTGAAAAACAATCTGAGGGTTTTGAAGGGGCAGGGGGTGGGAGGTCGGGGTACCAGGTAGTGGGTATTATAGAGGGCACAGATTGCAGGGAGCACTGGGTGTGGTGCAAAAATAATGAATACTGTTACGCTGAAAATAAATAAATTTTAAAAAAACACTAATTCGGAAAAAAAAAAAAAGAAAGAAAGAAAGAAAGAAAGAAAGAAAGGATGCATATCCACCATTTGCAGCGGCATGGATGGAACCGGAGGAGATGATGCTGAGTGAAGTAAGCCAAGCAGAGAAAGACAGTTATCATACTGCTTCACTCGTACATGGAACAGAAGCAATAGCACGGAGGAACACAGGGGAAAATCTGAAGGGGAGAAATCAGAGAGGGAGACGGGCCATGATAGACTCTGGACCCCAGGCATGTTTCTTAATGTAGGGCAGTGCTTCCAGTTTCTGCAGGGAACACATGGAAAATGTTAATTTGTGCAGCATCCTAGGATAAAAGGGTTGACACTGCTCTCAGCTAGGGGTGCTTGGCCCAGTGCTTCTGGCCATGGCAGGCCCCACCTACCTGCCCTCAGGGTTAAAGCAGTGGCTCTCTACCCTGGCTGTACAATAAAATTAACCAGTTTCTAAAAATTCTTTTGCCCAGGCTGCACTCAGGTGTAATAACATAGTATACAGCCACAGCTGAGAGCCTCTGAACTAAAGAGATATCTCAGTTTATCCTGGAAATCTCTACGATTACCTTTCTTTCACTATCGCCCTTCCTTTTCAGGCATGGGTCCAGGGTATTGATTAAGTAAGGTCAAGGTCCTAAACTTAGGTGTGTGGAGCCCTCAATAGCTAGACTCCATGCCACATAATTTGGACAACAATGTGGAAGTTCCTCAGAAAGTTAAAAATAAAGGCTAAATGAGTGTGGATATACAGGGCGGGGATATACAGACTTTTAGTCGCAGCGGTGAGTGTAAAGTTCTGAGAAAGCTGAACCTGAGGCCTGGGTGCTTACACCTGTGCGCAGGTTTTCACATAGGTGAGGGGGCAGTTAAAGGTGGAATTCAGTGGAGACCTTGGGAATAGCAGGAGGTCTGGATTCTAAGGCCAAGAGGAGCTGTGGTGCCGCACGTGCGGCGGGAACGGCTGGGAAATGAGCCGGCAGACGGGACCAGCACACTCCGGGAAGAGAGTGGAGAGCAAAGCTGAAAAGGTCAGTGGAGACGCTCGTGCTGCCCCTTCCCAACCGGATAATACTGACATGTTCGCGGGGGTCCATGGAACAACCTGTGGAAGGGCTTGGACGGAAGGCCGTGCTGGGAGATGCCCCCTGCTCGAGGTAAGAGGCAGCAGGCTCAGGCTCCTGCCATTCGCTAGCTCTTACCTCGTGAGATCCCGTGCCCGCAGGTCTCCTGCAGGACGCCCGGGGGTGCAGCCCAGCGGGGCTGGTCATCCCCACTCTCCGGACCCGAGACCCGCGGTCCGGCGGCACTGCGATGGGACCCTGCTCCGCGAGGGCCGACGCCCCACTCCGGCAAAGAGGCCGCGGGGGCTTCCCCAGGCGCCCTGCGGGAGAATGTGGTCGCCGGCAAGGGGCCTCGGAAACGGGAAGATTACTGACCCTGCCTCTAAGCCGCTCACGCGCGCATCCCCCCGGCCGTCCAGACCGGGATGCCGAGGGTCCCGGGCGTCCTTACCCAGCCTCAGCCAGGGGCATTTCGTCCTGGCCCGTCCTTTTCGCTTCTCACTTCCCAAAAACCTGCCCCGCACGTCCCCTGGCGTTCCCAAGAATGAGGCGGAACGGTCTGGGCAGTGGGCACGCCACAGAGCCCCGGAGGAACCGCCATTCCAGTCCCTAACTGCAGCGTCCGAGGACGGGGCTTGGGGCGAACTGTCCTCAAGCCGGAGGCTTCAGAACCCCGCTTACCCCGCCAGGCCTGGTCGCTGCGCTGGCGGACCATCCGCGCACCCGAGCCGGAGGCTGCGAGTCGCGCGCACGCGCCGGCCCCGCACTCGGGCGCGCCCCTCCCGCGCTCGCCCCTACCCGCGCCGCGCCCGGGAATGGAGAGAGAACGATGTGCTGGAGACAGGGCGACCGCGCCTCCTAGGGACAGAAAGCGGTGGCGCCGACCGGGCTGGAAAGCGTTGGAGGCCAGAGGACCCCGCCTGGGTCGCAGGGCTGAGATGAGGGTGAGTCAAGTGAGGCGCTGGCTTCTGGCACGGAATTTAAGGGGGCGCCCAAGAATTTTGTAATCAAGATAAACAACATTTGAATGCAATATCTCAAAAACAAACAAACAAATCTTATTTATAAGAACAGTTGGCTGCACAGGCTGCTCAGGCTGCAGTTGGCCGATTTAAAAACAAAGTCAAGTGTTGGGCGCCTGGGTGGCTCAGTGGGTTAAGCCGCTGCCTTTGGCTCAGGTCATGATCTCAGGGTCCTGGAATCGAGTCCCGCATCAGGCTCTCTGCTCGGCGGGGACCCTGCTTCCTCCTCTCTCTCTGCCTACTTGTAATCTCTCTGTCAAATAAATAAATAAAATCTTAAAAAAAAAATAAAGTCAAGTGTCAATCTTGATTACCAAGTATCTCCGTGCGCCTTTACATTTTACACTGGGAGGTGGTGCCTCTCATCTTAGCTGGTCCCATCTCTGGCCGATCCCCTCAGTGTGGGGGGACACGGAAGCGGACGACATCTGAAGTCCCTGATGATGGTCTGAATTCTGCCAGTGGCTGCTGAGCGACCTTGGGCGAGTCGTGCGCCTCCTCTTCCTCACGGTTGCCCCTTGCAGAGTCAGAGTCCAACTGCATTATTAAGGAGAGTCCTGGTAGTGCGGAACAGCAGTGATTCTCACAGGGTAGAACAAAAGAAAGTTCACTAGAAGCTCACATACTTGTATATGACTACAGAGTGATCCCAGAAGCATTGTTCCTAATAGCCAAAAACTGAAATCAATGGTCATCAGCAGTCAAATGCATATAAATATTAATGGTAATGTAAACAATGGAATACTGTAGAACAATAAAAAACTTGCAAACACTGTAGCTCAGAAGAAACAAGACATACAGTCCAATTCCATTTCCATAAGGCTCAAAATCCCGCAGAATCACAGTATATTGTTTAGAAATCCATTTACATAGATTATATATTTATATTTATAAGTTTATAAGTATATATAAATTTCATATATATAAATAATATATAAATATATAAAAATTTCATATGTATGATAATTTCATCCTACATATATAGAATATCAGAATAGTGCTTATAGCCCTAGAAGAGAGGAAGAAGGTGTGAAGTGGTGCTCTGGAGCACAACATTTCTGGCCCTGGGTAGTGGTTACAGGGGTACCTTTTAACTATTCTTTGAAATACACTCGTAGATGGAGCACCTGCCTGGCTCAGTCTGAAGAGCACAGGACTCTAGATCTTGGAGTCATGAGTTTGAACCCCACGTTGGGTGCAGAGAATGAATAACAAACAAACTTTCAAAAATGAGCACATAGGGGCACCAGTGGCTCAGAGGGTTAAGCCTCTGCCTTCCGCTCACGTGGTGATCTCAGGGACCTGGGATTGAGCCCCGTATTGGGCTCTCTACTCAGCAGGGAACCTGCTTCCCCCCCTCTCTCTGCCTGCCTCTCTGCCTACTTATGATGTCTGTCAAATAAATAAATAAAATCTTAAAAAAAAATGAGCACATAGATTTTATGTACTTTCCTGCATGTAGAACATTTTTTAAATGCTTGCAAAGATAGGAAAGTATCTAGAACAGTGCCTGTCACGTGGGAGGTGCTTAATAAATATTTGCAAAATTGTTGAGCTAGTGTAGTGCTGTAGCAGACCCTTGGTCAAACACCTAAGCAGAAGAATTAGGATGGCCCTGACGTTATTGCTTGAAAGCCTGGGTCAGAAGCTTGGTGACAATAAAAATCTCAGAGCAGTGGGATTTTACTACACTAAACAGAAAGGGCAAGTAAGTGTTCTTAAGTCTTTAAGACTGGGGATACCTGAGGGCTGATGTCCAAATAAGGTCCTGCCAAGTCTCCAGAATCCTCCAGGTGGGGAAGAGGGGGAGTTTCTAAACCTCTTATCTCCCAACCACGTGATCCTGAAATTCCAGTCCAACTACTTTACATGGTTATAGAAACTGCCTCACTATTTAAATCTAACATGTGGGATCTTCGTGCAATTCCTTCCTCTGCCATCAGTGCTTTCTTTACTTTGTCCACACTTCGTATTATAATGACCACTCTCCCTGCCTAATTCTCTTGGATTGATAACACATTAGTGGACAGGGGAGATTTAGTTAAAGGCCAGGGAAGGACTGAAATTGATGGTCTCTCTAGGTTTCACAGTCCTCCTGTTCAGAGCTGTCTCCTGACTGTCTCTCAATTGCACCAAGTCCTGGGGATGCTCAAGAATCAATTCCCCCTTTGGAGAAGTTTACACTAAGTTAATATTTTCAGAGTGCAAACACCTTGAAGCCTTACCCCGTAAGTTAATTAATAAAACAGTAAACTGTTATCAGCTATTTGCTCTTATCAGAAGGTCCACATTTCTTTTTTAAAAAATATTTATTTGTTTATTTATTTATTTAAGAGAGAGAGAGAGAGAGAGAGAGAGAGAGAGAGCATGAGTTGGGGGAGGGGCAAAGGGAGAGAGAATCCTAAGCAGACTGTCTGCTGAGTGTGGAAGCTGGCGCCTATGCTTGGTCTCATGACTCTGACACCATGACCTGAGTCAAAGCCAAAAGTTAGATGCTCAACCAACTGAGCCACCCATGAGTCTCAGAAGGTCCACATTTCTAAGGAAATTGCTGCCATCAGATAATAACAACAGAGAAACCAAGGGGTATCAGCTAGACTACCTGCTTGTTAAGAGAGTGGAGAAGAAGCAGGCCTGGAGGGAGATGTTGGGAGCTGAGAGGGTGTGTATAAACCTTGCAGTGGGAGTAGGGGTGGTTGTGGGGGGGAGATCTTTTAATAGACAATTATCTTGTATCTTCGGCTCCCTTATTGTGCTGTGCATTTCCCTCTGTGGGAGTCGGTGTCCACCCAAAATCCTAAAGCAGCTTCATCATTATGTAAAAGGCGTAAGTGTTGGTAAGTTTTGCATCAACAAACCTAGGATAGCCTGGGTGAAGGTATTATTTGACAGATTTAAGAAAACCTCCTAAAGGAAATAGATTCTTGGAGTTGTTTACTTGTCAGGAGAATTTGTGAGCTGTGATGGGGGAAGGGGTTTCAGATGGAGCTTCAGAAAAGGTCTAAAACTGGGAAATGGCATAATCAAGCTGAGTGGGCTAGCCAAGGTTATTGGTCCCCTTCTTGAAAGCTCTCACTCTTCCCAACTTCTACACACACCTGATTTCTAACTACCAGCACCCATGTTCTTTGAGGACTCTCTGTGGACTCTACAGCCTGCTTCTTGGCAGGTCAGAAGTGCATAATGAGAAAACAGCTATTTTGAGTCACTGCCTGGGCATTTTATTGTATGACAACCCTCTTCACATTCAGAGTCTGGAGTTTACATTCAGAGCTGAACTTAGCATTCCTGCCCCAAGTTCCCATTTTGTTTCTCCCAGGGCACCTTCTAAAATAGCTACTTGGAGTTGAGCCCTTAAAAAGTTAGTGACCTCTGTCCAATCACATCAGTGGTTGCTTAGATAGGTGCTACCCTGCTCTCTCTCTCCTGTGGTCATGACCCAGGACAGAAGGCTGCCCTTCCCCCAGTTGATTGCCCCTCCATGTCTGAGATTTGTAAGTAATAAATCTTGTGGCTTTACTTTCTTTTCATGGGTGTACTGAAATTTCAATCAAAATGACCCCAGGAGTGCTTGCTTCAGCAGCACACATACTAAAAATTGGAACAATACAGAGAAGATTAGCATGGCCCCTGCGCAAGGATGACATGCAAATTCATGAAGTGTTCCATATTAAAAAAAACAATGACCCCAGGAGTTTTCAGGTCCCTGAAGTCGGAGCTTGGATGCTGAGAGAACTATCTACTGATTCTGTGTGGGTGGCTTGTGCCAGCATAATCATAAACTGCATATTCTTAATTTAATACACCATTTACTGGCCCTCCAACACAAGAATATGATACATTATATCATATAGTATAATATAGTGACTGTACATATAGTCAAAGACTATGATACATTATATATTATGTATCTATATATAGATACATATATATAATATACATTATATAGATATTTGATCTGTACATGCAAGAGAATGATTCTGAAGCCCTACTTCAGATGGGGCTGGCAAGGGGGCGATGAAGGCTAAGTAATGCCATAAGGGTGAGACCTTAATCTGACAGGTGGTGCCCTTATATCAAGAGAAAGACACTAGAGCTCACCTTCTCTTCCTCTCTCTCTCTCCCTTTCTCCTCCCTCTACCCCCCTCTCCCCCCTTTCTCATCTCTCCTTCTCCTCCCCCCCTTCCCTCTCTCTCTCCAGCTCTCCATCCTTCCCCTTCCCTCTCTCCTCCGCTTCCCCCTCCTCTACCTCCTTCCCTCCTCCTACTCCCCCTTCATCCTCCACTTCTTCCCCTTCTTCTCTTTCTTCTACTTCTTCTCTCCCTCTCTCCCTATGAAGACACAGCAAGAATGCAATTATCTGCTAGCCAGAAGGAGAGCTCTCACCAGAACCCATCTTGAACCCATCTTGATCTTGAAATTTTCAGTCTCCAGAACTCTGATAAAATAAATTTTTGTTGTCTGGACCACCCAGTCTATCATCTTTGTTAGATATTTGATCTGGACATGTAGAGGAGCCTGAGCAGACAAAAACAGGTGATTGTGACTTTGTAACTAAAGTATCTTTATAGATGGCTACTTTTGGGATAATAATTTTTTTTGGCTTAAGGGAACACATTTTTTAAATTATATTTTTATTTTTATTTTTTTTATTTATTTTTATTTTTATTTTTATTTTCTATTTATTTATTTTTATTTTTCTACATAAAGTATCATGTCATCTGCAAAGAGAGAGAGTGTGATTCTTCTTTGCCAATTTGAATGCATTTTATTTCTTTTTGTTGTTTGATTGCTGAGGCTAGGACTTCTAGTACTATGTTTAACAATAATGGTGAGATGGGCATTCCTGTCATGTTCCTGACCTTAAAGGAAAAGTTCTCAGTTTTTCCCCCATTGAGAATGATATTTGCTGTGGGCTTTTCATAGATGGTTTTTATGATGTTGAGGTATATTGCCTCTATCCCTGTATCTAAAGAGTTTTCATTAGGAATGCATGCTGTATTTTGTCAAAATTTTTTTCTGCATCAATTGAGAGGACCACGTGGTTCTTGTCTCTTCTTTCATTGATTTGTTCTATGACATTGATTGATTTGTGAATGTTGAACCACCCTTGCAAACCAGGGATAAATCCCACCTGGTCTTGGTATATAATCCTTTTGATGTTCTCTTGGATCCTATTAGCTAGGATCCTGTTGAGAATTTTAGCAACCATATTCATCAGGGATATTGGTCTGTAATTCCCTTTTTGATTGGGTATTTGCCTGCTTTTGGGATCAGGGTAATGCTGGCCTCATAGAAAAAATTCAGAAGTTTTCCTTGAGTTTCTATTTTTTTGAAACAGTGTCAGGAGTATAGATATTACTTCTTCTTTGAATGTTTTGTAGAATTCTCTAGGGAATCCGTCAGGTCCTGGACTCTTATTCATGGGGAGGTTTTTGATCACTGCTTCAATCTCGTTACCAGATATTGGTCTATTCAAGTTGTCAATTTCTTCCTGTTTCAGTCTGGGAAGTTTATAGGTTTCCAGGAATGCATCCATTTCCTCTAGGTTGCTTAACTTATTGGCATACAGCTGTTGATAATAATTTCTGGGTGATTGTTTCTATTCCCTTGGTTTTAGTCATGATCTCTCCCATTTCATTCATGATTTTATTGATTTGGATCCTTTCTATTTTTTTTTTTAATAAGTCTGGCCAGTGGTTTATTAATCTTATTAATTCTTTCAAAGAACCAGCTTCTAGTTTCATTGATGTGTTCTACTATATTTCTGGTTTCTACTTCATTGATCTCTACTCTAATCTTAGTTATTTCCCTTCTTGTGCATGGGTTAGGTTTAACCAGTTCTTTAAGGTGTGTATTTGGGATTTTTCCATTTTTTGAGTGAGGCTTGGATGGCTATGTATCTCTCCCTTAGGACCACCTTTGGAGCATCCCATAATTTTTGGACCAATGTGTTTTCTTTCTCATTGGTTTCCATGAATTGTTTAAGTTCTTCTTTGATTTTCTGGTTGATCCAAACATTCTTGAGAAGGATGGTCTTTAACTTCTAATTGTTTGAATTTCTTCCAAACTTTTTTTTGTGATTGAGTTTCAGTTTGAAAGCATTGTGGTCTGAGAATATGCAAGGGATAATCTCAGTCTTTCAGTGTCAGTTGAGCCCTGATTTGTGATCCAGTATGTGTCTATTCTGGAGAACGTTCCACATGCATTCAAGAATGAGTATTCTGCTACTTTAGGGTGGAATATTCTGTATATATCTATGAGGTCCATCTGCTCCAGTGTGTCATTCAAAGCTCTTGTTTCTTTATTTATTTTTTGCTTAGATGATCTATCTGTTGCTGAGAGTGGAGTATTAAGGTCTCCTACAATTAACATATTATTATTATCAATATGTCTCTTTATTTTGGTTAACAGTTGGCTTGTAGTTGGCTGCTCCCATGTTGGGGGCATAGATATTTACAATTGTTAGGTCTTCTTGTTGGATAGACCATTTAGAATGATATGATGTCCTTCTGTATCTCTGATTACAGTCTTTAGCTTAAAATCTAGTTTGTTTGATATGAGAATTACTACTCAGCTTTCTTTTGAAGTCAGTTGGCATGAAAGATGGCTCTCCTTCCCTTTACTTTCAGTCTGGATGTATCTTTAGGTTCAAAAACGAGTCTCTTGTAGACAGCATATGGATGGGTTCTGTCTTTTCATCCAATCTGCAACCCTGTGCCATTTCATGGGAGCATTTAGGCCATTCATGTTGAGAATGCTTATTGATAGATATGATTTTATTGTCATCATGTTGCCTGTGAGGCCCTTGTTTGTATAGATTGTCTCTGTAAATTTCTGATCTGTATCACTCTTGACGGCTTTCTCCTTTTTTAGAACTCCCCTAATATTTCTTGCAGGGCCAGCAAGTGGTCACCTTTTCTTTCAGTTTTTGCTGGTCTTGGAAGCTCTTTATGTCTCCACCCATTCTAACAGCCTTGCCAGGTGAAGTATTCTTGGCTGCACGTTCATCTTATTTAGCACTTTGAAATGTCTTGCCAGCTCTTTCTGGCTTGCCAGGTTTCTGTGGACAGATCTGATGTTATTCCAATGTCCTGCCCTCTGTACATAAGGATTCTCTTCCCCCTAACTGCCCTTAAGATGGTTTCCCTGGTTTTAAGATTTGTGAATTTCACTATAACATGCCTGGACATCGGTCTGCTCTCCTTGATCTTGGGAAGTGTTCTCTCTGCCTCTAGAACACAAATGCTCATTTCATTCCCCAGATCAGGGAAGTTCTCAGCTAGGATCTGGTCAAATATGTCTTCTACTCCTCTCTTTTTGTCCGTCCACTTAGGGATCCCAATAATTCCCACCTCGGAATGTTTTGTGGCATTATTTATTTCTCAAATTCTGTTTTCATGGATTCTAAGCTATTTGTTGCAAGCCTTCTCCTGATTCTTCTTTTCTATCAGTTCGTCTTCTAGGTGACTAATTCTTTATTCTGCCTCATTTACCCTAGCTGTTAGAGTATTTAGATTAGATTGGATCTCATTGATAGTATTTTTAATTTCTGCCAGATCAGCTCTCACTTCTGCCTTTAGAATCTATATTGCCATTAATGGTTTTCTCCAACCTTGCTATTGTCTGCATAACTGTTACCCTGGAGTCTATATCCAACATCTTGCTTGTATCCATATCCTTTATTTCTGTGGCAGGGGTCATAGTCTGAATTTTTCCTGTGTTGGGAGTTCCTCCTCTTAGTCGTTCTGTTGAGGAGTGGTTGAGGGAATGTACAGAATCCAGATTATTGACCACAACTGAAGCAAGATGCACCTGTTTTATAGGGACCTTAAGGTTCTCAGCCTCTTGATCTTTCAGTCTGTCTTCTGGGGGAGGAGCCTGCTGTGCTGGTACCCAGGTAACCCTGTTTGGGCAGAGTTGCTCTGCACCCTGTGGGCGGGGGATGGGCTCAGTGAAACCTGGTTTTTGGGGGCTTTTGTTCTCTGGGGTCTCTCCCTGGAGTTTTCCATGTATCTTCCAAGAGTCAGAGCAGGCGTGACTGTAACCAAACTTCTATCTCAGAATAGAGAGATCACAGTCTGTTCTTTAGTGAGCCCTGTAGGCCACACTGCTTCTGTTTTGTCTGTCCTGCTCAAAACCTCAGCGTCCTACAATGTGTGCCCCACAGCAGTATTCCCAGTCCTCGCTTCCAGGTTCAGGCAAGTCTCTAGCCTTTATGCTTCTAAGACCACCAGCCACCCCCAGTTTGTACGCACACCCCCTCAGCTCCAGATTTCAGTTTGGGGGCCCCCCTAAAGTCCTTTACCCACCACTACTGGTCTGCAAGCCTGTGCCCAGTCCCCAGTGCAGGAGATTTTGCACTCCAGCACAAGAACATATCACACATGGTAGGACATTCTCTTTATCAGTTAGGGAACCTCTAGGAACTTAGGGTCTGTGGTTAGCTCAGAGAACTTACACTGGTGGAGAGAGGTAAATGAGTTGTGTTGGTGGGACCCGTGGGGTCCAGGAGAGAAGTGTGGGATTCTCTGGTGGCAGGTATCTTGAGCTATGGGTGCTGGAATTCCAATCCTGGCATCTTCCAGCTAACTCTAGGGAGAAACAGGGAGCCCTCTGGGTCAGAACTGTGCTCAGAGATGATAACAGGAGTGAGGGCTACTACTCTTTCATGAAGCTTCTCCATCCTCAAGTTCTTCACAGTCATGGCCCAAATGAGGCTCTGTCACTCCTCACCTCCCTTCCAACTCTGAGCAACTGCAGCACAAGGGCTAAAGCAGGAGGAGAGATGCAGTATGTTCAGGACTTGGAACAGCATGTGGGGGGAGACAGGCTCCATGGGTATTTCCCAGAAATCAGAGATTCTTAAGCCATGAGTTCTAGCCCTTAACCTAGGACCTACCTCAGACATTCCCAGAAATCTTCATACCACTAAGATTAAAATCAGACAGCAGGAGAGGGGAGATTTGTTTGCAAATCTTTGGAAGGGGAGTGTCCTGCTACGTTAGAGGAGTCTGTCTTATTCCTGGACTTCTTTGCCCCTTCTCCCGCTCTCACTCTCCATGAAGAGCTGCGATCGGGAAAATCCCTGAGCCCCGCTCTCTGTATGTTTTAGATCTGGCTAACCACACCCTAACTTGCTTCTGAATGATCCCCTAGTCTCTACCCCTGCCCAAGGATTCACCCGAAGTTAATAGCCCTGGGAACTTCAACCCTGCACCTGGAATGAGTTATTTTCTGGCCCACCTCCCCACTCTCCTCCCCGAAACACCAAACTAGAAATCTAGGTTGGGATGTGAAATCTCCTGATTTAAATATTGGGTCCATTGTGTCAATATGCGCGCGCGCGCACACACACACACACACACACACACACACACACACAGTGCTTAGACCAGAGACAGCAAACTTCACTGTGTGTTTTGTTTTGAATTTTACTGTGTATGTGTGTTTATTTAAACAATTATCCTTGGGGCACCTGGGTGGCTCAGTGGGTTAAAGCCTCTGCCTTCGGCTCAGGTCATGATCTCAGGGTCCTGGGATCAAGTCCCGCATCCGGCTCTCTGCTCAGTGGGGAGCCTGCTTCCCCCTCTTTCTCTGCCTGCCTCTCTGCCTACTTGTCATCTCTGTCTGCCAAATAAATAAATAAAATCTTTTTAAACATAAATAAATAAACAATTATTCTTCTTGTAGTAAAAACCATTTAAAATAAATACTGATGTATTTTAATTTCTCCATAGATGAGGGATAAATGGATAACAGTCATCATCATATGAATTTAATGTTTTTAAAAAGATATTTATTTTAGAGGGGCTAGGGAGGGGCAGTGGGAAAGTGAAAGAGAAACTCAGTCAGACTCCCTGCTGAGTGCAGAGCCCAATGTGGGTCTCAATCTCACAACCCAGAGATCAGACCTGAGTCAAAACCAACAGTTGTACACCTAACAGACTGTGCCACCCAGACACCCCAACTTTAATCTTTTTAGGATTATAAAAGCAATAGACACACTAAAATAAATAAATAAATAAATATTGCCTAAAGGAGGAGATAAGAGATTTACTAGCACATAGCAATTTGAGAGGAGACGGAGCCCAGAAATTCTTGCCTTAATGTGAGAAATTAGCTTCCAAAGATTTGCAAACAAATCTCCCATGCCTAACTCTACCATATACCTAATATTCGTATGCAATTACAGATTTTGTAGCACACGTAATAGAGCTTTGAAGAAGGAACGACCCAACACAGGTAAGCAGTATAAGCAGGACCCTATGGTAACAACTATTTACTGAGTGCCAATTCTGCATGTGCTGGGGATTCAGGCCTTCGACTCAGACCCTAGCTTGTGCTCTTTGAAGTGCCACTGATGGGAAACATAGCAAGAATCCTTCCCCTCATCAAGGGAAGTCCCCGTGCCCATCCCCATGTTGCTCCCAGCTTGTAGTATTAATCCGATGTTACCTCAGTGAAGCCTCGCGGATTGGTCCTGGCAAGCTCTTTTCTCCACTGCCGGGATTGTCCACTCTGTGTTATTAACGGTCCTGAGTCCGTCTCCTTCATGACACAAAGCTATCCCAGGACAAAGTCTGCTTGCTCTTTTCTGTAACTTTATGGGGGAGCTAGCACACAAGCTGGTATGGTGCTTTCCTTAACTGACACTACTAGCAAAAATGCTCCAGACTTGAAGAATATAGGAGAGCTGAGGTTTAGAGTCACCCCTTTGCCCAGGTCCATCATGAGCATGATCGCATGGATCCTCAACACAATGCTGAGAGGCAGCCGTCATCATTCCTGTATTATACATGAAGAAACTTAAGATCAGAAGAGGTAGGCCTGTCCAAGCTCACATAGCTAGGAAGAGAGAGACCTGGACATTCTGTTAGAAGCTGAGAGAGGGGTTGCTCCACATTCCTTTCCTTTACTCCTATTATACCTAAATATAATTCCAGATGCAGCAAACCTGATAAAAGGAGGCAAAATTTGGGGATAGTGTGCTGCATGCATGGGGCTGATGGTGGAAGGTTACACAAGGGTGGGCATTAAGCCTCTTCCAACCTCATAAAGACTCGCGGGGGCTTCTCCCAGGAACACAGCAGTTATGGGAAGGAAAAAGAAGTCCCTCACAGCTTGGACTCTGCTCTGGGAATAGATGATGTAGTGCTTTGGGAAGCCTCCCTCTGGCTTCTATAAGTTTTCCCCCCAAAATTGCATTTATTTAGGAAACTCTCTCCAATGCCCAAGCAAAAGAGCCACATTCAGTTTTCAATGTGAACTTTATGAGATGCACAAGTGAAACTTTACCACCTTTTCTCTGTGGAGGGATCTGACAAAGGATCTGGGGACCCCACAACAGAAGGGATTAGAGAAGGGAAAGGGGCAGATGGCAAACCTTGGGCCATTTGTTACTGCCTAAAAATGTCACAACAGACAGGTCTCCCGGTCCTTTGGTTTGGCTCTGGGCCCACCAGCCCTAGCTTTACTCCATAAAGACTGTCCTTTCACGGGGTCACATCCCCAGAGTTCACATAGCATTCCCAGGTACAAATTCTCTGGTCCTTCTGCCAGAACCCAGACTTCCTTTTGATCCCCTATGGAGGTTAGGTACCCCCCACAAACTGTGTTCCTCACAGGAGTGCCCGACATCTGGTTCCACTCCTCTGGGAGGAGGCAGTTGTTACTCTTGGAATGATTAATCCCATCATTCCTTAGGCCTGTAAAGGGATCTGGTTAGCAGCAGCCAAAGGTCTCCTACCTCTGGAAGCAGCTGGGCCAGTCAAGGGTAGCTCCTACCATGCAAAACACTGCCTCCAGCTGGGGTTCTGTCTCTGGGGCCTCGAAAAACAGGGCTAAGCCTTCTTTTGGAGGAAGGCTCTTTGAAGGCTCTACTGTTCTAATTCTTCCAGCCTGGATTTCCCTGATTCAGTTCATGAATCAACAGCCCTAGAGGAGCAGGAAGAAGATTTACTTAGTGATGCTCAGGCTCCTTGAGGACTGGACCAAAGTTAGAACCAGTTTGGAAGTTGCCAGGGATAACGGCAGGGCAGCTGCTCTGCTGCATCTATTGGTGCTGGCCCAGGCTGGAGCTGCTGGTAAATGCCACATTGCAGACACAGGGCTTCTCATCACTGTGGGCCAGCTGGTGGATGAGCAGGTGGGAACTCGGGTGAAGCTCTTGCCACACTCACTGCAAGTGTAAGGCTTATGGCTTGTGTGAGTATGTTGGTGCTGAAGCAGATCTGAACTGTCTACAAAACTCTTGCTGCAACTGGAGCATTTATAGGGCATCTGGCCTGTGTGCGAGCTCTGGTGTTTAAGGAGCACGGAGCTGTGGTAGTAGCTTTCGCCACATTCTGAGCAGGCATAGGGTTGTTCACCCAAGTGGATGCACTGGTGCTCAATGATTTGGGTGTGCTCACCAAAGCCACACAATGCTTAGTCATTTATGAGTATGCTGGTGCCATAGACAGTATGAGCTTTTGGTGAACTTCTTGCCACATTCATTGCAATTACAAGGAGTCTCTCCAGTGTGTGAATGCTGGTACTTGAGCATATAAAAGCTGTGCCCAAAGCTGGCACCAGACCAGGCACAGCAGTAAGGGCTGCACATCCCTGTGTGAGTGCTGGACCTACAAAAACTTAAGAGCTAAGGCTGAAGCTCTTACTGCAGTCCCCATAGCCGTAGGGCTTCTTGCCCCTGTGTGTGAGCTGGTGCTGGATTAGAATGGACCTAATGCTGAAAGTCTTATCACACTCAGCAGGTATGGAGCTATTCACTGATGTGCTCTGTTGGTGTTTAACCAGGTTGAAGCGGCAGCCAAAAGCCTCCCTGTACTCCAGGAGCTTATGGAACTTGTAGGGCTGGAGGCCTGAGTGGGAAACCACGGTGTTGCACAGGGTTGGAGCTGAGGCTGAAGCAACGGCCAGACTCAGGGCAGAGGTATAGGCTCTGACCAGTGTGTACCTGGTAGCGCTTAACTAGATCTGAGCCACGTTGGAAACTTTTGTCACACTCTGAACAACAGTAGGGATTCTTACCTGCATGGCTGCTTTTGATGTGTGGGAGAGGTTAGGGTTCAAAGCTGATGGCCAAGGAAGAATTCTTGAAACATGTCTGGTGCAAAAAGGTAGTTTTATTTAAAGTACAGGGACATGACCTGTGAGCAGAAAGAGCTGCCGTGGGGTCATGAGGAGGGCCCATTCTATACTTTCAAGTTGGGAGAGGGTTAGGGCTAGTGTAAGCCTCTCCCAGGTATTTTGGAAACAAGGATTCCAGGATCCTGCGGGGGCTAGCGGTTACTAGGAAAGACCACTACTGTTTAGTGGAAGCTTAGACATGAGGCCCTGAAGATGTGGATCAGTGGGTCATATGCTTGGGGGACGATTGCTAACATGTATCTTAGGGGACAGAGCTAAAGGAAGTTTCTAAAGAATTTTTATGTTAAAATAGATTTACAGGATCCTGAGCACGGCGGGGGTGGGGGTGGGTGGAGCTAGGATCGCCCTTGGCCCTCAGCCCAGCAGTAACACTGAGGCCGTCGAGTCCCTAGAGGAACGTCCCTCTGCCTCTCTCACGGGCTTGCCCGGGGTCTGCGGGCAGCAAGGAAGTGGAACCACTTCTCTTCCGCCTCTGTTTCCCACATCACTTCTGCGTGAAAGAGGCCCGGGAAGCGGGCTCCGGTCAGCGCACCTCCCAGCACTCCGCGGCCTTGGGGAGCGCAAGGCAGTTGGTCCTGCTAACGGCTTCCTCCCTGGGCCAGAGCCTGACCGCCGGCGGCATTCGGGCCTGTTTCCCAGGAGGCTGGCTGGGGCGTGCACACGGCGGGGCGGGGCGCGGAGCTCCGGGCGCCCCAGGATGCGGACGTCCCCCTCCCGCCCCGCCCCGCCCCCTCCGACTCCCCTCGCCACTTCCGGCGACGCGCACTACGGCGCAGCCGAGAAAGAGCTCTCCCAGACGCCAGCCACGCCGCTCGGAAGGGGAGGGTCGCCGCGAGCCTTTCCCCACCCAGGGTGGGGTGGGGCCCGGGGCCGGCCCCGGAACCGGAAATGCCGCTCTAGGAAGTGGCAGCGCCCGGTCTCGGTAGGTTTAACCCTCTCATTCACCTAACTGAGCAAGAGCTTCCCATCGGCCGCCGCTGTCAGGCGCTTCATCCTGCGGGCCTGGCTTCCGAGTCTGAGCCCGTCAGCGCGGACGTCGGTGGCCGGGAGATCCCTGTGGGGCAGGGAAGCGAGCTGGAAGGAAAAGGCGGTCGCTGTAGTGAACACGCCGGGTGGGGGGGGGGGGGAGTAGCCACGGCCCCTGGAGCCGCACGGTCCTGAGGCCCCAGGTCGGATGCCTGGGTTCTCCAAAGGCACCAGTCCGCTGCGAGCCCCCTGGACCCCTCCTCTGTCCTAACGCGGGCGCGCTCGGCCCGGCGCCGACCACATACCCCAGCGTGCACCACACGCGCTTGGGTTTGCTCAGCGATTAGATAACCACTACTCTCTAGTGCCTTCCGCGACCGTCTAGAGTCCCGGGACCGAGAACTACGACTTCCAACGTGCAAACTAACTGCGCTGGCGCCACTTAAAAGGCGTCAGAGAGGAGGTGCCTGGCCACGCCCCTCTCCTCCAGTTCCGCTCCTCCGGAGGAGCGGCGCGGAGGGGGGCGGAGCCTTAGGCTTGAGCCAAGATGGCGGCTGCGAAACCGACCCTCACGGACTCGCTCTCGTTCTGCCTCGCGCAGCTCACGGCGGCGGCCGGGGAGGGTCTAGGTGGGGGAAAGGACACAGCTACCAACGAGACACCCTTGGGCCGTGCGCTCTTAGCCCTCCGCACGCGCCACGTCAAGGCTGCAGGGGGAATCGAGCGCTTCCGGGCGCGCGGCGGGCTCCGCCCCCTTCTCGCTCTGCTACGGCGAGCGGCTGCAGCGGGTCCCGCCCCGTCCCAGGTTGGCGCCGGCTCCGCCCCCTCGTCCGTCGAGTCAGCGACTTCTGCTGGCCCCGCCCCTTCGCCGGGCCCTACCCCCTCCGCTGCGGCGGCGTCGGCGCCCTCGCCACCAGCGCGCCTGCGCAAGACTCTGGACTTGGCGCTCAGCATCCTAGCCAACTGCTGTACGGAAGGGGCGTGCCGGGCTGAAGTGCGCAGGCTCGGAGGCATCCTCCCTTTGGGTAAGTGCCCCGCCCTCCTCTCCTGGAAGGGTTCCGCGCGCTGCAACTTCTGGCTCCGGGCCCGGGCGGGGTTTTGAGCTCTTCGTGGTGCCGCGGGAAGGCGGGACCTTTCCGAGCGGAGACCCCCGTGCCTCTCCAACCCTCCGGCCTTCTGTAGAGATGACGCCTGAACCTGAGCAGATCAGAGCGTTGCAGCCAGGACCTGGGTGTCGATGGCCTCCTCGAATCCGGGCCGGTGGAGGCCAGGGGTGATGCGGTGACTTGTAGGTGATTTATGAGGTTGTAGGGTTTATAGCAGACACTTAATGCCTACGGCGTGGCCCTGCAGAGGGCGACCGTTCCACGACCGGGGGCCGGAAAGTGTCCTGTGTCTGCAGGGAGAAAGAACCCACTGTGGAGGGATCGCGCCCTCCCACCGCCGGAGGTCCCAGGACGGGCTGGCACTGCGAGTCCCTAAAAACCAGCGCGAGAAGAACAAATCCGAACGGAGGAGAACACGCGGGGCCCCGGGGGCTCGGTCGGCCCGGCCCGCCTTGGGCTCAGGTCCTGATCCGAGCCCCGCACCGGCTTTCTGCTCCGCGAGCGTCGGCTGCTTGCCCCGCTTCTGCTCGCCCTCTCTCGCGCGCTCAAATAAATAAAATCTTAAAGACAAAACAGGCTTTTCTGTTTACCAGCCCAGTTGGCGCCTCCCAGTGGCCCTGTGGGGAGCACCGGCTGCCGGAGCTGGAACAGACTCCTGGCCTCCCGTGCATCGGCCGCAACGTGTTTGGCGGGAGGCCTGGCACATTAAGTCCTCAGTAAATTACTGGCTTTGCTGTTAGCGCGTGACGCGCATCATCGGCCGCTCTTCCTCATGGTGAATCTCTGCCGAGTCCGCCCGCATTCACCCTTCCCGCATCCGTGCTCGGGGACTGGTGCCCGGGACGGCCGTGCTGGGAGCTGACTCGGTTTAGGCCACTCTCCCACCTTAACAACGGGGACAGCCTCCTGCTGCTTCCCTTGCCTTGTTCCTTCTCTATAATCCGTTCTCCTCAATCTGGTTGCCAGACTGCATCGCAGCCCTACTCTTGAGATCCTGTGTGGTTCCCAGGGCCCTCATATTCCAGTCCTGCCTGATCTCTCGGCCTGGTATTCTGAGGCCCGGCACAGACACTGGATCTCAATTCTGGGCCTTGGCAAGGGGCGCTTCCAAATCTGAAATGCCCTGTAACATCCGCATCCACCATCTTCCTAACAAATATTGACCCATTTAACCTTCCAGACCTATCCGGTATTAGCTTCTTCCAAAGGCCTTCCCTGACAATCTCAGGTCACGTTCTTGAGGTCATTAATGAGAGAGACACGAAGAGGTAGGACCCTCAAGAGGCCAAATTCTCTTGCAGTGACTATTCTTCAATGTGTGAAGACAGACAGCATCCAGAACCGAACAGCCCGGGCTCTGGGGAACTTAGCTATGGAACCTGAGAGCTGTGGGGACATTCATTCTGCGGGTGAGAAGGCTATGAGTGTGGCGTCAGCTGGGGCTTGGGGTGGCGGAGGGGCGTGGTTATCTCCTTGCTTCCTCTTTGTCCTCCTCTTCCCTCTCCAGGTGCTGTTCCTCTGCTCGTTGAGAGCCTGACAGCCTGCCAGGACTCCCAATGCCTGCAGAGTGTGGTGCGTGCCCTCCGCAACCTGGCGGACTCACCCCAGCACCGCCTGGCCCTGGCACAGCAGGGGGCAGTACGCCCTCTGGCTGAGCTTCTGGCCGCTGCCCCAGACCCTGCGCTGACCTTGGCCCTAGTGCGTGCACTCTTGGAGCTGAGTCGAGGTTGCTCCCGGGCCTGTGCTGAGCAGCTAAGTCTGGGTGGGGGGCTAGGACCACTGGTCAGTTTGGCCTCCCACCCCAAAAAGGCAGTACGAGAGGCAGCTATCCTGATCCTTGCCAACTTGTGTGCCCAAGGCCTTGTACGGCCTGCACTGGGCAATGCTGGTGGTGTGGAGGTACTACTAGGTGAGCTCCGACGGCGTAGGGGGCCTAATGGAGCTGGCCCAGCCTCCCAGCAGCCCCTGGTGCGGGCTGTGTGCCTGCTGTGCCGGGAGGCCATCAACCGGGCCCGGCTGCGGGATGCAGGTGGTTTGGAGCTATTGATGGGTCTGCTGCGGGACCCGCGTGCCAGTGCCTGGCACCCTCGTGTCGTGGCTGCCCTTGTGGGCTTCCTGTATGACACTGGAGCCCTGGGCCGGCTACAAGCTCTGGGACTTGTACCGCTCTTGGCTGGGCAGCTGTGTGGCGATGCTGGTGATGAGGAAGAAGAGGGAAGAGAAGCTGCTTCTTGGGACTTCCCTGAGGAGCGGACCCCTGAGAGGGCAGAGGCCGGAAGCTTCCGAAGCCTAAGGCGAGTCTCCACCTGATTGCTGAGGATGCAGGGCTCTGGCGCTCTTCACTACCCTCATCCCCCCCCAACTCGGTCTCAGTAGGACTCTTATTGACTCATTCTCCCTGGGCAAGACCACCAGGTGTACCTTTGGCCTTGGCTCTACCCCAGCACTTCTGAACTTTGGGACCCAGACAGTTCACTGGGCCTTTTTTATTTTGTTCTGTTTGCCCCTCGCTAGAATATAAATTCTAGGAGGATGGGGACTTTAGTTTTGTTCATTGTTTGTGCCCAGTACCTTATACTGGGCTTGGCACATAATTGGCCCATAGGCATCAGTAATTGCTAAATGAGTTGGGTGTTTTTTTGCCTCCATTTCTCTTTCTTTCCTATCTCCCCTTGGCCCCACGTCTTCTTCCTGGCTTCAGGCACCTGTTTTTGCATGACCGCTCTTTTGGCCCTGCTCCATTACCTTGGCTCTGGGTTCAGTCTCTCCTTTCTCCCTCTGCAGGTCGTGGCTGATCTCTGAGGGCTACGCCGCAGGCCCGGGAGACATCTCTCCTGACTGGTCCCCTGAGCGATGTCCCCCGCCTCCACCACCCCCAGAGCCAGCTGAGCCAACCAGCCCCACCCTGGGCCCAACCTCACTGCGGACGCCTCGCACGCCGCGCACACCAGGGCGGAGCCCTGCAGCCACCTCTGAGGAGCCTTGGGGCCGTGAGGGGCCAGCGCTGCTGCTACTGTCCCGATTCTCCCAGGCTCCCGACCCAAGTGGGGCATTGGTGACCGGCTCAGCCCTGTGTGGCCTGCTGGCCTATGTGACAGGCTCGCCGGGCCCACCGAGCCCACGTGCACTGCGCATCCTGGCACGCCTTACCTGCAACCCCGCCTGTCTCGAGGCCTTCGTGCGCAGCTACGGTGCCGCACTGCTGCGTGCCTGGCTTGTGTTAGGCGTTGCTCCAGATGACTGGCCCACACTACGTGCCCGGCCCGCCCGACGCCAGCACCGGGAGCTGGGTGTGTCTCCCATAAGAGGTCCATCCCCCTCTAGTTCTGGACCGAGAACCTCACCTTGCCACTCATGGCTCTCCCTGCCTTCTCCAGCCTAACCATCAACTTCAGCCAGCACATGGGAGGAGGAGAGGGACTCCCGGGATGCAAAGTTCTGCCCCATCCTCTGCCCAAGTCTTGGGGCCCAGATACCCCAACACCAGGTGTAGCCCCAACAACTTAGAATTGTGCTTGTCTGTATTGCTTTATCTCATCTGCTCTGCTCTTGGTTCTGCATTGTCCTGATTGCCTTCCCACGGGGCATCCTGATTAGAAAACCCACAGCTGAGGCCCCGTGACCTCCCACTACTCCCAGCACTGCAAGGGCGGGCTCTGTCTTCTGCGTTCCGACTGCACTTCCTGACCGTCACACTTTGTTCTTGTCCTTGACCTCTATTTCCTAGCATCTGGACCCTTTCTCTCCAGGGCCTGCAGTCATCCCCTCTTACGTCCCCTAAGGCTTTTGCTGGAGTCGGGACATCAACTCTCAAGCTGATCGGCTCTGTTCATCTCCGCAGGTGAGATGTTGCTGCAGAACTTGACCGTGCAGGCTGAATCACCCTTTGGAGTGGGTGCCCTCACTCACCTGCTGCTCTCTGGAAGCCCTGAGGACCGTGTGGCCTGTGCACTGACCCTTCCCTTCATCTGTCGGTGAGGAGGATGTGGGTGTCTCATAGGGGTCAGGGGAGCAAAGTTGCTATTCTGCAGTGTCACCCGTTTTCACCTTTCTTCCCAAAGGAAACCCTCTCTGTGGCGCCGGCTACTTTTGGACCAGGGTGGCCTCCGTCTCCTCCTCTCGGCACTAACTCGGCCAGCTCCACATCCACTGTTCCTCTTCTTTGCTGCAGACTCCCTTTCCTGCCTCCAAGGCCTGGTGTCTCCCACGGCGATTCCAGCCCTTTTATCTCCAGTCCCGCTGGACCTAGATTCCCCATCCCCTTGCCTCTATGAACCTCTGCTGGGCCCAGCCCCCATCCTAGCCCCTGACCTGCACTTCCTGCTGGACTCGGGCCTACGGCTCCCTGCCCGGCGCGCTGCCTCAGCTACTGCCTCACCTTTCTTCCGGGCTCTGCTAGCCGGCAGCTTTGCCGAAGCCCAGATGGACCTGGTGCCGCTTCGAGGCCTGTCACCCAGTGCAGCCCGGCCTATCCTGCATCACTTGCATGGTTGCCGGGGCTGTGGGGCGGCCCTGGGGCCAATTCCCCCACCAGGCCAGCCCCTGCTGGGCTCAGAGGCTGAGGAGGCCCTGGAGGCTGCTGGCCGTTTCTTGCTGCCTGGGCTGGAGGAGGAGCTGGAAGAGGCTGTGAGCCGTATCCACCTTGGACCCCATGGTGGCCCAGAGTCCGTGGGTGAGGTATTCCGCTTGGGCCGGCCCCGGTTGGTTGCCCATTGTGCCCGCTGGACCCTGGGCCCAGGGCAGTGCCCGCGGAAGCGGGCCTTGGCCTTAGTGGGGCTTGTGGAGGCAGCAGGAGAGGAGGCAGGGCCCCTGACTGAGGCTTTACTGGCTGTGGTGATGGGGGTTGAAATGGGGGGCAAGGGTTCCAGCGTAGACTGTTGATGTCCCCTGGGATGGGTCGGCTATGAAGGAGGACTCCTTCCGGGCAGCACGAGAGGGGGCCGAGCAGAAGTTACCGTCAAAGACTGATGAGAGAATGGAGCTCTGCCCCAGGACAGCGGGCTGAAGACGCGGGAGTGAGAAGGCCAGGCCACAGCTGGAGTATGCGGCCCGCAGAAGGAGAGCAGCCCAGGGCGTCAGGCACCTGGCCTGGCCTAGCCTTCCAGAGTTGAGATTAAAAACTTCGGGGTTGGATACTCATATTGTGTGGTGTCTCTGCTTACTTTCCTGTGGGACTCCCCCTCCCCCCCCCCCCCCCAATCCACCAGGATCTTTTTCAGGTTGCTGTATCTCAGTATAGGCTACCCCGAGCATGTAGGAGTTTAATAAGTAAGTTCCTGGAGTCCTGGGATAGAATAGAGTATGTGGGGGGAAGCCTGCTTCCTGCTCACGCAACTTCATTGCTCAGACAAATACCCACCTAGACACACAGACTCTGGTCAGGGATGAAGGGGCTGGGCTGAGGGAATGCAGTAAGTGTGGGAAAGTATGTCCAAGGCCTTGGCATTACTGTTAACTGAGTGTCTTTCACCCATCTTGAGCCTTCAGAGTCTGGGTCTGTTTTCATCTCTTGGGCCAAGTAGCCTTCTGCTATTGGCCTAAGGGAGGACCTGCTGTGTTCCTGGAGTCCCTAAGGCAGGTCCTGCCTTAATTTCACTCCGAGAGAGCCAGAGCCCCGGGTGCATTCAGGCAAGGGAAGGGCTTATGTTGTGCTTTGGTCTCTCAGGGCAGGGTCTGTCTATCACCTGGATCCCAGCTCACTAGCCTGACTGAGGAGTGTGCCTGGACTGGGTCTGGGGAGCTAAGGTTGGCTCTTGCTGTCACTGTGCTTCTGTGTCCAGCTCTCTGTCCTCAGGCTGTGCATGAGAATCACCCAGAGAGCTTTTAAAAATGTTGATGTCTAGGCCCTTCCTCAGTGAACTGGATTGAGGGAAGGATACCCTGGGCCTCGGTATTTTTAAGAAGCTTCCCAGGTCGCTTGAGCTTGCTGCTGGCCTGAGGGCCACAGTCCAGGACTCATGTGGATTGAGACCCACAGTCCAGTGGCTGCAACATTACTGTGTCTGTCCGTACATATCTAAGTGTTCATTTCCACTTTGACTTCTCAAGGTCCCAGGCCAGGGAAGGTTCCGCTGTGACTGGACTCTGTGTCTCGAGTGTCTATGTTCATCAGTATCTCGAGAAAGGGCTCTTTTGGAACAGGTCTGGGTTACCTCAGTGTCGGGGAAGGAAGGGCTTTGTCCTGAAGGCTGGCTGTGGTCTGGCTGCCTGGGCATGTTTCTGCTGAGGCTTCATGGGGTTTGGGCCCGAGTTCAGTGTGCCCATGTCTATGTCTGTTTCCAAGTCTGAGAGAGAAGGTCCTGGCTGAGAGGGTGGGACAGTTCCTTGCGTCTGTCTGTCTGTCTCTGTTTCTGGTAGATGTGCCCTTTGGGATCTCTGTTCATGTCCCTGTTAGGGTCTCTAACGGAAGGTCTCTGAACCTGTTGCCTGATCCTTAGAACCATTACTCCTGCCGTCAACCCCAAAATTCTGTCTGGAGCAAGTATCCCAAGAATGGCCTGAGTGCACAGGACTCTACACAGGACTCCGGTTGCTAGCTTTGGGACGCGTTTGCTTGGGGTCCTCAGTGTGTGTCTAAGAGTCCGATCCTGGCCTGGGAGAGCCGCTTCTCTGACTCGGGCTCTGGCCGCCCCAGCTCCCGGCGGCGGAGGCCGAGGCTGGGGTGTGGCTGCCTCCGCGGCAGCAGCCGAGCGGGCTGGGCCCGGGTGGGCCGCGGCCCTCCCTCCCGTACACGCCCCCCCCCCGAGTTCTCCCGTTCTTTGCCCCCCCCCCCCCCCCCCCGCCCCACCCCCCCCGGCCCCGGCTTCCTTACATGGTCACGGCCGGGCCTCCAACTCCCGGACGCCCCCCCCGCCCCCCGCCCCCACCGGACACAGCCCCCGCCCTGCTCGCCCCGCGCGGAGCGCCCGCGCCCCGCCATGGAGGACCTGGGTGAGTGGGGCTCGGGTCCCCTGGTCCGCAGCTCCCCACCGCCCTCCGGACCCGCTCTGCGCTGCTGGGAACCCCGCGCCCTCCCCTCGTCTCCCCACCCCCGCCTCGGGTCTCCTGGGTTCTGGTCTCTGCCCGCGCCTCCTTTCCGACTCCACGTCCCCCTTCCTGCCTCTCCCTTCCTGCCTCTCCCGGGACCGGCCGCTCGCTCCCTCCTTCCCTCGCTCAGCTGCTCCGTCGCGAGCTGCCGACGAACGCGCGGGCGGGCGCAGCGCCCACCCGCGGGCACCTGGGCTCGGGGGCGCTGGGGAAGGAGGGGTCAAAGGGGTCTGGGGTCCGGGCATTGGGAAGGTAGTCTGGAAAGCAGACTATGACGTCACATTCTGGAGAAGAAAACAGGTCCATCTCAGGGTTTGGGGAAGAAAAGAGTTGTGCGCCCCTGAATATGGGAGGGGTCGGGTGTTTGGGGGACAGAAAGAAAATGGATGCGTGCCAAGATGCCGGGGAAGGGTAAGGGCTCCACTGTGGTACTCAGAGATAAGTGAAGGCGCAGGGAGTTCTAGGTTGTGGGAAGGAAAGGGTCTAAAGGATCTGCATCTGGGAACGAGAGCTGGGGGGGGGGGGGGTCTTGGGGGAGGAAGGAGGACCCAGGCATCTCCTCCTTCTGGTCTATTGAAAGGGACAGAAGGCTGTGCTCTCCGGGCTAGAGAAGGGGTTCAGGCACCCTGTGATGGTGGGTGCTGCCCCGCCGGGTAACGGCCCTGTGGAAAATACGCCCATCAGAAAGCAGGTCCCCACAGACCTGCCAATGAGGAGAATACGGTGGGAGCCAGTGCCTGGACATGGGCCGGGGCTGGGCGGGCCTGTTTAGGGGCAGGAGGGGGCAGGAATCAGTGGGCAGAAAGAGCATCCGATCAGAAAGTTGGGTGCCAGGCGTACAGCCAGTTGAGCAATTTGGAGGGAAGCCAGATTTGGCTTGAGTAAAGAGTCAATTTTGACTGCATCAGGGAAGATGCAGAGAATGAAAGAATCAGGCGGCTTTCGTGTAGGACTCCCAAGATGAGCCATTTGGTATGTTTTGGCCATAAATATTCCTTGCTGCCCTTCCACTTCTCTGCCTCGGTCTGGCCTGTGTTTTTGCATCTGATTTCTGACCTCTGCTCTTAATACTGGCTTCTGCTCTCCTTAACTACAGCCTACTTGGAACCCTTACCCTCTAATCTCTTAAGGCCCTGTCTCTGCTCTAACCTTAACCTCTCAATGGCTCACCCTGGCGGCCTGTTCCCTGCAGATGCCCTGCTGTCTGACCTGGAGACCACCACCTCACACATGCCAAGGTCGGGGGTTCCAAAAGAGCGGACCCCAGAGCCTCTCACAGCTCCCCTGCCCTATGGCCACCAACCACAGGTGAGAGCCAATACTAAGGATTGGGGTAACACTAGGGCCAAGCTTGGCTAAGGCTAGAGGGATTTTGTTTGAGTGGGACAAAGTACAGGCCTATCGTCCCACACATGTGTCCTCTCTGTAGACGGGGTCTGGGGAGTCTTCCGGAGCCTCTGGGGACAAGGACCATCTATACAGGTGAGGGGCCTGGGAACTGGGAAGATGGGGAATCCAGCTGAGACTCAGGTAAGGAGGCTGGCCTTCTCCACCCCTGAACACAGATTCCCACCCTGTTTTGCAGTACGGTTTGCAAGCCTCGGTCCCCAAAGCCTGCAGCCCCTGCGGCCCCTCCCTTCTCCTCTTCCAGCGGTGTCTTGGGCACAGGGCTCTGTGAGCTAGACCGGTTGCTTCAGGAACTTAATGCTACCCAGTTCAACATCACAGGTACCAGGTTACAGAGACAGGCCTTGATGGGATGGGGAATGGGCAGGAAAGGGCAGAGACTGAGGCGTATACTCTTCGCAGGGTAGCGCTAGAGGGACACGAGTCTCAGCTGGCAGGGGTAGAGTATAGCTCCATGTCCAGTGCTCTTCTGTCCTCTCTGCAGATGAAATAATGTCTCAGTTCCCTCCAAGCAAGGAGACTGTAGGGGAACAGAAGGAGGACCAATGTGAGGACAAGAAAAGGCCCAGCCTGTGAGTTTGACACAGTTGGCAGAGCTGGGAGAGAAGTGATGGACACCCGCGTTACTGGAGGGCAGCATGCCTTCCTCCGGGGGACTCAGAGCTGATACAGACTGTGTTCTTCACAGCCCTCCCAGCCCGTCTCCGGTTCTCCCAAAGCCTTCAGCAACCTCCGCCACCCTGGAGTTGGATAGATTGATGGCTTCGCTGTCGGATTTCCGTGTCCAAAACCATGTGAATCAGGTGGGGTGTGGGCCAGTGTGGATTTGTGGCTTCCCAACCCCTTTTTAGGACCTTCCACATCTGCTGCTTTGCTGACTAAACTCTCGTGTCCTCTTTGCCGCAGCTTCCAGCGTCTGGGTCAGCCCAGCCACCAGAGCCAAGCTCTGTGAATGAGGACTCCCCATCCTCACCAGGGCCGGCCAGCAAGGGCAGCCTAGACACCATGCTGGGGCTGCTGCAGTCTGATCTCAGCCGCCGTGGTGTTCCTACCCAGACCAAGGGTCTCTGTGGCTCCTGTAATAAACCTATTGCTGGGCAAGTAAGTGGGGCCCTGTGAGTAGAAAGGTAGAGACCCATGGACCTATCCTTATGGAGAGCCAGACTTTGTGCTGCTCCCTTTTAATAAATGACTCTGGGAAGTGGGTATTACCGTTGTTCATATTTTACAGATGAGGAGACTAAAGCTCTGAGTCACACAGCACGTAAGTGGCAGGATGAGAATTCTGACTCAGTTACCATTTATTGTGGTTCCGCTGTGTGCAGGCACTGTATTAGCTCCTTTATAAACCTCCATCTCACTTAGTCTTCACAAAAGTCTTACTGGTACCACCCACCATCTCTCGGCACCAACAAGGACAGTTTCTCCTCCACTAGCATCTGGTTTGTGAGCTCTTATTCTTGGCTTATGGACTGAGTAGATGTTATTGATGACAACTGTGCCCAGTGGTTGACCTAGATCCTCCTGCTATATTTGGTGCCCTGCTTCCATTCCAAAACTTCCAATCTTAGCAAAGCAGGGTGGCATTATGACCCTTGTGGGCCCTAGGCACGTTCATCTTCTTGGGCCCCTTCCTCCATTAAAAATAAATATATTTTTTAAATTGTGCTTTATGACTGTGTTGGTGTAAAGATGAATATATTAATATTATACATAAAATCATTTCCTTCTAGCTCATTTTTGTCTTCTGATTTTAAAGTAATTGCAGCATTTTCATGGGCTCCTAAAATTATTGAGGGCCCTAGGCACTGTGCTGCTGGAAGCCCTGGGTTGAATCTGTCGCTTACAGACTCGAACATTAGGTTCTTCAGCCTCACCTCTCAGGGAGGGAGGGGAGAAATGAGCCAAGGGAGTCAAATGTAAAAAGAGAAAAAGAAAAAGGAAAACTTGAAATGTCCCATGTCAACCGTGGCTCCCTGGGCACATGGCAGCCCGAGGGCTACTCTGACCCAGGCCTTACCCCCAACTCCAGGTGGTGACTGCGCTGGGCCGGGCTTGGCACCCTGAGCACTTCATTTGCGGCGGCTGTTCCATGGCCCTGGGAGGCAGCAGCTTCTTTGAGAAGGACGGAGCCCCCTTCTGCCCTGAATGCTACTTTGAGCGCTTTTCCCCACGATGTGGCCTCTGCAATCAACCCATCAGACACGTGAGCCCCGCCTTTCCCAGAGCACCCCCACCCAAGCCCTGCCCCTTTGCCTCATCCTAGGCCCTTTGGACTCCGCCCACTCTCTCTGACTTCCAAGTGCCTACTTGGGTCTCCAGCACCTCAAACTCCTCCTTAAAGCCGTTCACGGAAGTATCACGGGGGGAGAGGGACGGTAGAAGGGATGGAGGGCCTCCCTGAGTGTCCCCGTTCCTTCTCCACAGAAGATGGTTACTGCCTTGGGCACCCACTGGCACCCGGAGCATTTCTGCTGCGTCAGTTGTGGGGAGCCCTTCGGAGATGAGGGTGAGAGCTTGGCTCCAGGCTGGAAAGATACGGGTCTGCTCAGGGTCCCGCCTAGCCCGCTGTGGTCCAGCCTCCTACAACGTGTCCCCCGCCCTCGGCCCCTCTCCCCCGCGCGCGCCCCTGCGGTCTCCTCCGTCCACCCTAGACCCGGTCCCTCCTTCTCGACTGCGCATTCTGGCCGCCCTCGTCTGGCCCCACAGTGTCAGGTCTCGCAAGCCCGGGGGCAGCCCGCAGGTTTGTTTCTTTCTGCTCGGTCCGCCCCAGGTTTCCACGAGCGAGAGGGCCGCCCCTACTGCCGCCGCGACTTCCTGCAGCTGTTCGCGCCGCGCTGCCAGGGCTGCCAAGGCCCCATTCTGGACAACTACATCTCGGCGCTCAGCGCCCTGTGGCACCCGGACTGCTTCGTCTGCAGGGTGCGCCCCGCGCGAGGCTGGGGGGTGGGGAGAGGACCCCAAGCGCGACCCAAGCGAGCCCAGCTTGGAGCCGGGGGCGGGCGACTGATTCAGGTGTTCGAGGCCAGGCGCCTCGCGTCGCGGGGCGCTGTGGGCAGGGGGGTTCCCACGTTGGGTTATCAAGCTCCTAAAGCGAATGCTTGGGCCTGGGGCTTGGCGGCTGACCTGTCCTATCGCTACCGCCCTCCCCCAGGAATGCTTCGCCCCCTTCTCGGGAGGCAGCTTCTTCGAGCACGAGGGCCGCCCGCTGTGCGAGAACCATTTCCACGCGCGGCGCGGCTCGTTGTGCGCCACGTGCGGCCTCCCGGTGACCGGCCGTTGCGTGTCGGCCCTGGGCCGTCGCTTCCACCCGGACCACTTCACCTGCACCTTCTGCCTGCGCCCGCTCACCAAGGGCTCCTTCCAGGAGCGCGCCGGCAAGCCCTACTGCCAGCCCTGCTTCGTCAAGCTCTTCGGCTGACCGCCTGCGGGGCTTGGCCCCGCGAGAGACCAAGGCCCTAATGACCCCACCCTTCCCCCAAAAGACCCCACGGCCTCGGCCACGCTCTTTGAGCCCGGGGGTCTCTCCCCAGCCCACCCTGGGAAGCCCCACCCACTGGAGAGACCCGCCCCCGAGGTACTCTATTCTATACTCTTCAGTTCTCTAGGGTCAGATTCACAAAAGGGCCGGCCAATTTCAAGACCACATAGGTGGGTCCTGCACTGCAAAGCAGCCTACCTGAGGTCTCCACTTTATTCCCACCCTTGAGGGACCCCGCTGACTGCAGGCGGGCCCTTGCAAGTCCCACTAACTAGAGGACAGGCCAGGACATACCTGCTCCCCACACCCTCACTGTTCTGTGCACTTTTTTTTCTACCTACATAAAAACACATGCCACATGACGCTGGTGCGGTGTCTCTGTGCGCGGTGATGCCTTGCCTCTCGTGCTGGCTCTGGCTGCAGCCCGTTCTAGGTCCGTGCCCTGTGGCCTCAGGGGGACCTGTAGCCTCAGCCTTTGCAAGCTGTCTCTCACACATCCAATGAGTCTGCACTGGATTGTACAGATAGTCGGGAGCCAGAACAGGAGGTCAAACTGGGCCCCACAGAAACTTCCCACCCTCACTCCCCACTTCTTCAGCAACCTGCATCCTTGAAATAAACATTGACCTGTCTCCAGCTCCCCTCCCCCACTCCCTCCTACTCTTGTCACCTTCTCTAGTTTTCAGATTTTCCTCCCTTCCTGAAAAGACCCTCCAGAATGGGGCTCCATGCAGAAGTGCCAATTTATGGCCACTCTCTGAATCTGGGCACGAAAGCACAGCTTCGCTCTTACTTGTACTAACTCATAGCCTCTCCCCTAAGCAGAGGATGACACTTGGGGTGGTCAGAGTCATGACCAAAGGAAACACTGGGGGCTGTATGAGCCAGAAGGAGGCTTTTAACTCAGACTGGGAGTCCAGTAGGTCTTCCTGGAGGAGGGAACCCCTGAGCTAAGCCCCAGCAGAAATGGCTGGGCCTGGGATTTTTAGATGTGGAGTTTAGGCTCCATCTGAACTCCTAGGGCCCAGAGCCTTTTTGAGCCTCTGAACCTTCACTTTGGACCCTGCAGTACCCTAAGGAGAGGGCTGGGATTCTTGAGTCCAAAGTGCAGGAGATTTTGAAGCTGGAAATGATGGATTCGCAGAGACCCTTCCTACTTGAGGAGGAACAGGTAGCCAAGGAGAGCACGTGTGAGTAAGACAAATGTGAGGTGTTCTCTGTCCTCATCTTGGCCTAACCACCCCCCCTCCCAGATTCTTTCCTCTCTGAAGCTCCTCTCCCTAGGTCTTCCCAGGCTTCCTGCTCTTCTCCTCTCACAGTCTCCCTGGAGAACTTTGTATCCTGGCTTCTAACCACCTTCCTGTCTTGAGGATGCCCCCACCGGCCGTCTCTAGTCTCGATTCATTCATTTTAGCAAGTACTGATTGAGTATGCACTATGCCAGGCTCTCTGTCAGGTGCTGGGGAGACGACAGGGAACCAAGCAGACATAGTTCTTGACCTCGTGGAGCTGAAGTCCCGTAGAGGTGACAAATGACAAGTACACTGATGACATCACATGTGATGAACTGAAGGAGACGTTCCCGAAGGCCTAAATAAAGCTCACTCTCCTTGTTTCCATCCATAGCACTTCCCTAGTCCTTCATAGCACGATCACTATTGCAAATAGCTGTTTATCTGCTGCTTATTTATGTCCGTTTCTGAAACTGGAACGCAAGCTCCTAAGAGTTCGTCTGTCAGATTACATGTTTGTTTTGCTGATCATTGTCTCTCCAGTGTCTAGAAAGCTATCTAGCTGGCTGTAGGTGCTCAGTGAATGTTTGTTAATAGAAGGAAGGAGGGTGAGAAAGGGGAGAACTAGAGAACTAAGTTAGCGAAAGGGAAGAAGGGGTTACTTTTAACGAGAGAGTCTCTGTGAATATGTAACATCTGAGTTGAGACTTGGAAGGTGGAGGAACGAAAACAGCCAGGCAAACAGCATAAGCAGAGCATTCCGGGAAGAGGAAACAGCCAGTGCAAAGGCCAGGATGTAGGAAGGGGCTGGGCATCTCGAACGAAAGGAAAGAAGGCCGGGAGGCCTGGATTAGGAGGAGTAAGGGGGACAGTAGTAGGAGATGAGGTGTTGTATCACCAAGGGTTTTGCAGGCCACAAAGAGGGCATATTGATTCTAAGCACTTATAACCCCAATGTGTCCTCTGACACTAGGACCTGGATTTTTCTCAGGCACTTCAAATTTATCATCCCCTGAAGCAGACGCTGTGGATGTGCCGCCCATATCCACTGAGCCCGTTGGGGAAGTCCTATGCAGGCAGTTCCCAGACACCCAGTCTCCCCAGCTGAGTCTCCTCAGCTGCTCCCTGAGGTTTTGTCTGAGGGTGCTCTCTGGGGAAACAAGTGTGCTCCTGCACCCAGCACACCTGAAGTGGGAGGGGGAGGTTCTGTAACCTCAGAGACAGGAATTGGTGAATAAATACTCCTGCTTCCTGGCTCTGAGGGGGCCAATTCTGAGGTACCTTCTCCAAGTGTCTCAAAGAGTCTCCACCGAGATTGTTCATTCACAGTGGCAACCTTTTAATCAAAATGCCCCTTTATTGGCTTTTCTTCTTTCTTTGTCTCACTTCCCCTCACTTCCTCCTCAGGAAAGTCCTTGCACCCAACTCTCCGGATCTGCTCTGAAAGGACCCAATCAAGGCCTCCCTTAAATATATTCCCCTAAATATTGTTTTCTGTTCTTCATCTCAGGCATGAACCTAACTTGTCATAATCCGACACCCAAGTCTGGTCAATTTGCCTAGAAAGACAGAGGTACTCTTATTTATCAATCCTCTCCCTTCTTCCGTTCAGCCCTGTGCTGAGCAATAGGACTCCAGGGATGAGTCAGGTCATTTCCTGCTTGTGGGTAACCCCTAGTCTGTTGGGAAGGCAGACCTGCACCCAGAGGAGGACAACACAATGTGCTCCTAACTGTATCAGAAAAGTCAGAGAAGCCTTTCTTGAGAGCTGACATGGGCTGGGTACTGAAGGTTACCTTCTGTGAGGTAGGAGTGAGCCTTTTGGGAAGCAGGGAGGCACTCTAAGCAGAATGCACAGCTAAGGCAAAAGTTTGGGTGTGTGAAAATATAGGGCCTGGGCAGGGCAAGGGAGTTGGAGGGAAATGTGACATCACCCCAGGTTTGGTGTGGAGGAGCGAGGAGGGAGAGTGGGCAGGAGTCAGGGGACGGCAGGCCTTGAACACGAGGCTGAAAAGCTCCTACTTCCTTTAGTGTGACGGGGACTCGGAAGTGTTTCTGAGCAGGGAAGTGACACTGTCAGATTTCCATTTGAAAATGATCCCTCTGGATTAGTAAATACAAGGAGACTGACTCAGCCACGCTCCCTAGGTCAAGGTTGACCTAGGCATGACCTAAGCATGGATGAAAGGAGTAATACTGAGCCTGGGTCACTGGGGACAGTGTGGGGGCTAAGGCCCAGGAAGGAGTGCTCCTGAACTTGAAAGCTGTCTGTTCCACAGGACGAGTTTTCGGCCTTGATGAGACCTGATTCAGCTAAACAAAGCTGGGGAGGGGGAGCAGGAGCTAGGGGACTTGTCGGCTCACTGACCCTGAGGTAACCATTAATCCCTCCTGTGAGGAAATCCACTGGCTGGTCCCTGGAGAGACAGATCATAGGCAGAATGGAGGAACACACAGAGGCAGGCTCCGTACCAGGACTGGGAAACCAGAGGGTCTTAATTAACAACTCTGCTGACATCCTGGTCATTGCTGCTTATTTCCTGCTGGTCATTGGTGTCGGCTTGTGGGTGAGAAGTTGGGGTGCTGCTGGTGGTCAGGCTTCTGGGGTCTGGAAGGAAAGTCTCAGGGAGACCCCATGTTCAGCAGGGGTGGGATGCCTGGGTCTCTGAGGAAGAAACCTGGGGCTGGGAGGCAAGCAGATCTTTTGATAGCCTCAGGAAGGCCTAGCCAGTCCTCATTCTGTGTCTTCCCACCTTTGGATAGGGTTAGCTGAAGGGATCAGTGGCTCTCCAGCAGGGACAGCATTCTAAATGAGGTCTCTGTTCCCCTATCACAGTATCTGACCAGAAGCCCATCCATATCCGAGGCCCCAGGAAGAGTCAGGCGGCATTCAGCCACACTCAAGCTTGTGTCGTTGGGCATTAGGTTAGGGCCTGGGTTGCTCTAGGTGCCTCTGAGGAGGTTGGGGGAGGGGGTGGGGTGGGAACCATCAGGAAAGCCCAGGGCTGGTTAATCTTCAGCCTGAAACAAGGCTGAGGAATGTGTTGAGAAAGCTAATGGGGTCCAAAGATGTGCTCCGAACCCACATTTCCTCCCCAACTCTTGTCGCTCAGTCCATGTGCAGAACCAACAGAGGCACCATTGGCGGCTACTTCCTGGCAGGACGAAGCATGGTGTGGTGGCCGGTGAGCGAGGCTGTGCTGTGGAGCGGGAGGAGGCCTAGAGAAGCAGCCCCGCTCATCCCCACCTCTGGCCTTCTAGGTCGGGGCCTCCCTCTTTGCCAGCAACATCGGCAGTGGCCACTTTGTGGGCCTCGCAGGCACTGGTGCTGCAAGCGGTTTGGCTGTGGCTGGATTTGAGTGGAATGTGAGACCCCCTTTTTGCCAATAACCCCTGTGAGAACCCCTGGAACTGTCACACCTGGGGAGGCTCCAAGCAGGGGGGATGTAAGGCTGGAGGTGGCACTTTCCCGTGGTGGGTGTGGTTGGGCTTCGAGCGAGGGTCACACGTCCAGCTTGCAGGCGGGGGGATGTCGGAGGTGACGACTTTCAGGGCCTGCTCCTGACTTGTTGTGTAAGCTGGGACCAGCCACTACCCTCTGTGGCCTTGATTTACTCCTCTCTGAAGTGGGATGAACAGCCTCAAAGATAGTGAAGTGCCCGTTCTGATCCTCTCTGAAGCTGTGAGGATCTCTGGGCCAAATTAAAGTCCCTTGCGGAAGTGGGAGGGAGACAAAGCTCTGGGACTGAGGCTTGTCTTTGAGGGTTGGGGAGATCAGGACTTCCTGGAGGAGGAGGCTCTGCACTGAGTCTTGGGGGACAGAAGGTTTAGTTGGGTGGAGAGGCAGAGGGGAGGCAGAGGCTGTGGTCAGGCTGAGGGGTCTGTGGTCGGATTCAAGTGCTGGCAGGTGAAGGCACAGGCACCTCCTTGGGAGGGACTGGCCAGGGGTCGTGGCCGGGGAGGAGTAGGAGGACTCTAGTTTAAAGGGCCCATGGAGGTGTCAAGACTCTGTCCCTTAATACCCCGGGTATACCTCTGGGTCCCCAGTGAGAACTTTCCTTGGTAGAACGCGTTCAGAAAGAGGTGTCTTACACCCTTCGGGGTGAGGACGCACTCATGGCAGGCTCTCAGCCATCCTCAGCGGTCCGCGGTCCCCGCAGGCGCTGTTCGTGGTGCTGTTACTGGGTTGGGTCTTCGCACCAGTGTACCTGACCGCGGGCGTCATTACCATGCCGCAGTACCTGCGCAAGCGCTTCGGAGGCCATCGTATCCGCCTCTACCTGTCAATGCTCTCGCTTTTTCTGTACATCTTCACCAAGATTTCGGTGCGCATTCATGGAGGGCGGGGGAGGGCCCTGGAAGGGAGGGGTCACCGAGTGGGGGTCTCTAGAAAGCCCTGGAGGGGGCGGGACAAAGGAGAAATCCCTTGTAAGAACCAGGTTTGGGGGCCGTGGCCACAATGGGTGGGACCTGGGAAGGGCAGACCATCGGAAAAGAAGAGAACCTCTGAAGCGTGGCCACATAGGGTCGTGGTCTGGGCATGAGGTAGACCTGGGTCCCTGGGTCCTGACCTGTGCTATCACTCCTTCTCCCAAGGTGGACATGTTCTCCGGGGCAGTATTCATTCAACAGGCTCTGGGCTGGAACATCTATGCCTCGGTCATCGCTCTTCTGGGCATCACCATGATCTACACTGTGACAGGTGGCTGTGGCAGGGGCTTAGGGATGGAGTGGGCTTGAAGATTTGCTGGGAGCGTCACCGAAGCAAGCACATTCTGCTCACTCATTCCTACCTCCTGATGCCCGGGTACATGAGCCTGGAGAAGGGGCCATTTCTTTGAAATCTGCTCTCCAGGAAGGAGCACATCTTTCAAACCCGCAGAAAGACACCATATGTGCTCGGGGCATCCTATTTGGGCTGTCTCCACTGACGCAGGCCCGTTGCAGGAGGGCTGGCGGCACTGATGTACACGGATACCGTACAGACCTTCGTCATTCTTGGGGGGGCCTTCATCCTCATGGGTTACGGTACGGAGCTTAGCCGGTGGGGGAAGGGCACAGAAGTTGAGAGTGACAGAGCTCTCAAGCTGGGAGCAGAGACAATGCCCGTCTCCAGCATATGGGTCCTGGGGAGGGCCTTGGCACACGCGCCGGGTCCCCTGACAGCCCTGCCCTCACAGCCTTCCACGAGGTGGGCGGGTATTCGGGGCTTTTCGAGAAATACTTGGGAGCCGTGACATCGCTGACGGTTTCTGAGGATCCGGCGGTGGGTAACATCTCAAGTTCCTGCTACCGACCCCGGCCTGACTCCTACCACCTGCTCCGGGACCCTGTGACGGGGGACCTGCCATGGCCAGCACTGCTCCTGGGACTTACCATCGTCTCGGGCTGGTACTGGTGCAGCGACCAGGTGCGGGGGCAGGGCTCGGGCCGGGAGGGAAGCTGGGGCAGAACCAGAACCACTGTGGGCAGAGCGGAGCTGGGTGGAACCGGAACCCATCTGGGAGTGCTCAAAGACCCAGCTGAGTGGTCAGGAACCTGGCCGGGATGGGGCTAAACCAGACCCAGTGGAATCCAAAGACTCTGGCTCTGAGTGAAGGTGATTTGCCAGCACCGCTGACCAGAGGCAGGCCTCAATGAGAGCCGTGAGCAGAGACAAGGCCGGAGAGGACGCTGGATGCAGGATGGAACGCAGGTAGTTGAACAGCCCTTGCCGCAGGTCATCGTGCAGCGCTGTCTGGCCGGGAAGAGTCTGACCCACATCAAGGCGGGCTGCATACTGTGCGGCTACTTGAAGCTGATGCCCATGTTCCTCATGGTCATGCCAGGCATGATCAGCCGCATTCTTTATCCAGGTAATGTCTGCAACCCCGCCCCCACCAAGAGTCCTGTGCCCCATCCAGGCCCTTGTGTACGGGAACAGGTGCCTATTTCCCATTTCCGTTACTGTCCTTTGATTTGGAAATCCCATCAACCCAGGCCCACCTCCCACCAGCGGTCCCCTCTCTCTTCCACTAGCATTTCCTATGCCCACTTCAGGGATCGGAGTTCCCAGACCAGGTCCCGCCCTAGCCATGTTGTGCCCTCTTTCCTGCAGACGAGGTGGCGTGTGTGGTGCCCGAAGTGTGTAAACGCGTGTGCGGTACTGAGGTGGGCTGCTCCAATATCGCCTACCCACGGCTTGTCGTGAAGCTCATGCCCAATGGTAAGGGCTGGCCAGCTGCGGAGACTGCCACTGGGAGGGGTCACACCGTGCCAGGTCTGCACCCTCCCGGGGATGGCTGGGGACTCACAGCTCCCATCGGCCTGCAGGTCTGCGCGGACTCATGCTGGCGGTCATGCTGGCCGCGCTCATGTCCTCGCTGGCTTCCATCTTTAACAGCAGCAGCACGCTTTTCACCATGGACATCTACACGCGCCTGCGGCCCCGTGCAGGCGACCGCGAGCTGCTGCTCGTAGGACGGTGCGGCCTGGGTTCCCCCCCAAGATCCTGCCCCACCAACCAGCCACGGGGTGGGAGCAGGGAACACTCACAGGATTACGGGAGCTGGGGAATCCTGGGTGAATCTCCCGATGGCCACCCACCGCAGGCTCTGGGTGGTGTTCATCGTGGCGGTGTCCGTGGCCTGGCTACCCGTGGTGCAGGCAGCGCAGGGTGGGCAGCTCTTTGACTACATTCAGGCAGTCTCCAGCTACCTGGCGCCACCTGTGTCGGCCGTCTTTGTGCTGGCGCTCTTTGTGCCCCGTGTCAATGAAAAGGTGAGTCTGTGTGTAGGTGGTGAACTTGGGGGCAGAACCTGCACAGAAGAGGCTGACACTCTCTCCCCTGGCAGGGTGCCTTCTGGGGACTGATTGGGGGCCTGCTTATGGGTCTGGCACGACTTATTCCTGAGTTCTCCTTTGGCTCGGGCAGCTGTGTGCAGCCCTCAGCGTGCCCGGCGCTCCTCTGCGGCATGCACTACCTCTACTTTGCCATCGTGCTCTTCATCTGCTCTGGCCTCCTCACCATCGCAGTCTCACTGTGCACAGCACCCATCCCCCGCAAGCATGTAAGTGCCGGCCTCTGCATGGGCACCAAATATGCACCATGTGAGTCAGTGCAGCCCTCTCTACCCCCTAGTCTGCCAATCCACTTCCAGGAATGCCCAGTGAGGAGGACTGGATTTCTACAGAGGGTCCATGAGGGCAGACTGGGAATCCAGTTGGAAGCTGCATTTGCAAAGCAAGCACAACATTTTACTTAAATGACATTTATTTGAGGTGTTCTGGGTGGGCTTTAAGACTGTGGGGGAGGTGATGACCTCCCAAAGTCCTTGCAGTGGTCCCCAGGACTCAAACCACAGATCTGACTGGTGGCTAAGAAGGACAGAACACTATCCTGAAGGCCCACAAGAGCGTTTGGTCTTGTGCTGCTGCAGGGCAGGAGCCCCAGGGTAGGGATGACGGGGCCAGGACAGATGAGCTGCACAGGACGGGCAGGGCTGCACAGGTGAAGTGGAGGAAAGGCAGCAGCAGGAAACTATACGCACAAATATCCACAGGAAGGAACACTGTTAGCAGGACTAGAAGACTAGAGTCTATAATGGACTACAGTTTGAGGGGGGACAGGGACTGGTGCAAGGAAGCAAGGCTGACCAGGGCCAAGAGCTTTGAACACGCAGCTGAAGAGCTCAGCTTTAGTCTGAGGGCAAAGGGCAGCCAAGGCAGGCTGGGTTTGCTGAGCTGAGTCTGAACATGCGTACAGGGTGGACAGAGAGAGCTAAGGTGTCTGAGGTGTCCAGGTAGACAAGAGACTTCAGGGTCCGGGGCGGGGGCGGGGGGAAGACCAGCACTCTCACTTGGTCCCTGCTCGCGTCCCCAGCTCCACCGCCTGGTTTTCAGTCTGCGGCACAGCACGGAGGAGCGAGAGGACCTGGATGCCGATGCGCTGGAAGGTCCAACCTCACCCCCTACACAGAATGGGTGTCCGGAGCACGCTGTGGAGATGGAGGGTAAGGCACTCTTCCAGGACGTGGGGCCAGGGACTAGGGGAGCCAGGTTCCTTCACACTCACTGTCCCGTGTCCATTTTTCCTAGAGGCCCAGTCCCCAGCACCAGGCCTGTTCCGCAGGTGCCTGCTCTGGTTCTGTGGAATGAGTGGGGGTGGGGCGGGTAGTCCCCCAGCCCCTACCCAGGAGGAGGTGGCTGCAGCAGCCAGGCGGCTGGAGGACATCAGCGAGGACTTGAGCTGGGCCCGTGTGGTCAACGTCAATGCCCTGCTCATGATGGCTGTGGCCACATTCTTCTGGGGCTTTTATGCCTGAGGCCAACTCTGCTGGACACCATGAGCTACAGCCAGGGCAGAGCTCAGCTTCACAATGAATGGGGGTGAGGCGCCTTGCAGTGCTGAGAAGGGAGTAGGGCAGGAGCGGGAGAGGGCAGGCTCTGGTGGGAGGGGGTAGGCCCTGGTTCCCCTTCTCTCCACCTTGTCTCTGTCTGGGGTCCCCGTTCATCTGACTGGCAGTTACAGCCCACGAGACCTTGGACAAAGTGCCACAGCAGTTCCCCTAAGCAAAAATAAAGCTGCTGTTCCCACATCCTGCTGTGGCCAAAGTGTGCTTGCTCTAGGCTTCTATCCTGGGACCTGGGTCTCCCATCTGGGCTGCTCACAAGATCTTCTTTTCTGGAGAGAGCAGCCAGGTGGCCCTCCACTCATCCACCTCTAGCTGGTGCTTCTCAGTCTTCCAGCCTGCATCCTGCAGTCCTGGGGAGAGGTCATAATCAGGGTGCCACTGGGACTGCTGGGGAGAAGACTCTAGGGAGTCGGGGGAGAATGGGAAGGAGCAGCACAGGCCAGGCGCATGCTGTGTGTACTGCCCAGGCTCCTCTTGCCTCTGCTGGGTCATTTCTGGCACAAAATGAGGCTAAAACTTCATCTGGCTGTAGCTAGAATTCACTGACTTAGCACATGGGAAAGGGCTGGAATGGAGTAGGTGCTAAATGTAAGATCGTCATCAGTCATTTGTGAGCAAACCTCCCCACCCCACGCCCCCAGTTCTTCAACGCCAACTGGAATTATAGAGATTGTCAATACTGACACAGCCTCAGTATCCCTAACCTCCCCCTACTGCAGACAAGGAAACAGGTTAGGCAGGGTCTCTTGGGGAGAAGGCCTCTGAGGCCAAAGAGCCGTGGAGCTTAAGGATGTTACCTTTCAAGAACTTTGGGAATAGCTTGTCCAACACTTGGTGTATCTCTCTGACAATGACCCAGCTGTCCTTCTCAGGACCTGGAGGAGGGTGCAGACCGAGAAGCCGTCAGGTCCCCAAGTGGAACAGAGTCCTTCTTCTCTGAGTCGTCAGCAGTCTAGACTGTGAGGTGCTTACCTGCCCGTACTTGGTTCCTCAGTTCTGTCAGTTCTGTCGGGAGGGGCCCCTCTCCCTGCAGGGCTTCAAGCACCAATCCGTGTATGGCAGCCCTCAGGATGGTTTCAGGGCCTGCCGTCTGGCTCAGAACAACCTGCACTCGGCCTGGAGACACCCAGGGACAGACTGGTGTTAGGGAAGGGCCACTTCCCCAAACACCCTCAAACCTACCATCCTGCTTCATCCCTGTCTTGAGGCGTTGGCCTGGCATAGACGGAGGCTATCTTTCACCCTTTCCCTTCCGTCTTCATCTCCTGTTGTTCCAATGTTCTGCCAAACCGAAATGCCCAATTTCCAAATACAGCTTTACAGGAGGCCACTGAGGTGGGTTTATTTTGCACGTCTAGTGAGAATAAGCACCTTTTAGCACACAACCAGCGGGCCAGTAAACTTCAGTATTTGTTTCCTCAACAGGGAACTCAGGATGGGAGAGAAAAGTTCTCTAGGGATAAGCAAAGGTCATAATCTCATTTGAATACTTTGCAATATATAAAGTGCTTTACAATATCGCCTTATCGGATTCTCATAAAAACATGTAGACAATAAGGCAGGCATTGTTAGCCTCATTTTACACAGGGACAAAGTGAATTTCATTGGGGCATGCAGCTATAATTTGAATGCACCAAGTCTTAGTCTAGAGCTCCCTCCAAGACACCAGGCAGCCTCTAAATCGTCCAGGGCTTGAGGCTTTGGAGCTGATGGACCCCACCAGGGTGAGTCTAGGGCTGGAAGAGCACAGCACACTTACTTGGTGACTTGTCCCAGTGAAGGAGGTAAGGTTCTTGGTGTCCCTCAACCAGCTGTTGTAGCTCAAAGACACTGAAGGAAAGAGCGGAGTGGGGGAGGAGAGCGCGAAAGCAGGAGTAACCGCCGGTCGGCTGAGCTGTCCTGACTTCATCTGTCCCTCACCACCTCCTCCTCTCTCGCAGCCACTACCCATGCATGCGACATCCATCCTTCCTGTTTTCCCGTGTCTGACAAATGTATCCGTTTTATCTACTCTGTGTCACACCCCTGCTGCCCCCAAGTCTGACTAGTGGCAATAAGGGACCTAGAATAGAGAGGTGAGGCCAGGAAGGGGAAGCCAGTGTCTAACTGGAACAAAGAGCGTATGTGGGGAGTGGGGGTGGCAGCAGGGGTGGATGGGAGACACTGGGCCACTTACCTGGAGATCAAGCGGTGTAGGGGGACCCCCAGAGATAGAGACAGAGATGGCCAACAACCTGTGGGAAGCTGGGGTCAGGATGCCCAGACGGGGAGAGACTGGGAGACACAGCACTTAAGACCAAGGGGTCGGGTCACCTGTCCACAGTGGCTCCATCTGATTAGCTGAAGTGGGCCCAAGGACCTCTCCCCTCTGAAGGAAGTGCTTCAGGACCAGCCGGAGCCGGCCTTCATTCAAGGTCTCTAGGACAAGGGCTCGGACCGCCCGGTAGTTGGCGTAGATGTGAAGGGCGGTGAGGAAGAAGAAACAACCGAGGCTGAAGCTGGGTGGGAGAGGGGCGTGGTCAACAGGGGTGGAGGTGCACCGGGGAACCTCCTCTCTGCTCTCCACCCTGACTTACCCAGGGCTGGCTGACACCAGGGGAAGCATCAAGAGGCTGACCAGGAGCCCTGCCAGGTTTACCAGGGTCTCCTAGAAAATGGCAGAAGGGCTGGGAGTTGGAGAGCTTCCTTTCAGGCCAGGGTAAATCTTCTTGAGTACTTTCATGACCTTCTTCCCTGCTGCAGTTCCTCCTAGGGCTCCCTACACTGATGAGGATGCCTAGTCAGTTTTTCACCAGTGCGTGGTCATTTAAGATACCAGCTGCTTCTGCGTCTAGGTGAATACAATGCCCTTCAAACATGTCTTTGTTTTGCAAGAGTCCTCTGAGTACCTCTATACTCAGGCAAGCTAATGTCCTTGGAATGAGGAAGTTCTTCAATTTAGTGGTTTACAAAGACTGATCCCCTTCACCTCCTACGTATACAAACTGTATACGTAGGGTTTAAGGGTTTAAGGGAACCACTCAGGAAGAAAGGCACAAGATCCAAACCTCTTCCCTTGAGAATCAGTTATCAGAACTCTCCAATGGCCTGAGATGGCCTGAATGAGCTCACCCAAGGGGAACAGACACCAGGCCACCTGTCCCCAACTCATCGTAAGGGAGGAAGAGTCTGGATTGGTGGCTCCGGACTACTGGAGTTGAAGGGAAAGCTGGTTCTGGCATAAAGCAGATCTGAGGCTGAGAGCGCTCTTCCTACCCAGCTGTCCTGGCAAAGGGGTGGGCTGTCGAAATAAAAGCTGTGGGTGTGACAGTAAATAGATTAGAGGTCTTGGCTGCACAAGAGCAGGAGGACCACCTCTCCCTCAGGTGGAAAGACTCATTTCCAGCAGCCACATCAAGCGGCAATAAAGCAACATCAGAAATCAGGGGCCTGCTGTAGGACTGAGCACATCTCCTGTGTTGCCCCAGGGATGTGTTTCTGCTTCTGCAAGCTGAGGGAGCCCATGGGCTTGGGGAAGATAGCCTGGAGTGTAAGGAGGGTTGGGGTTTGGAAAGAGAGGAGGTGAGAGAGAGCGGGAATAGAGCAGGGAGATCCTAATACTCAAGTCCTGGGTTGTACTTATTTCTCCCTTCCTGACAACCTAGGGAAGAGACAATGGGGAAGAATTAATCCAACCACTTCCTGAGAGAAGGGACGTGCAGGAACGTACTCAAGAGGACTGAACCTCTCTCTGCCTTATTTCCTCCTTTGTAGAATGGCAACAATGAGTCCCTCCTGCATTAATGAGTTCATATAAATGAAATACTTGGCACACGGTTAGCACTTAATAAGTATTAGCTTGTGTTTACAGCTTAACACCTAATATTGTTGAAAGGAGTTAATTTTAAATTTAAAACAACTTCTATTTAGAAACTGAGCAAAACAATTTTAGAGAAGGACAGAGCGCAGGACTGGACAGAACAGAGGTTTCTAAATTGCTTCAGTGTCAAAGCTCTGGGACACTTCTGACTAACCAGTCCTCATTCTCCTCCTGTAAAACAGGAAGAACAACATATCTGCCTCCTGGGGCTGGTAGGAGCTCAACAATGCTACACACATAAGCAGCTAGCACAGGAGCCTGGGAGCATCCCATACCTGTGTCCCCACCTTTACTCCAGGACGCCCCGGTCAGGTGACGGGCGGGGTCAGAAAGGCCCACGAAACTGTCATGTGGGTACCTCTGGCCAATGACCCCAGCCCCCCTCACATGCTGAGCACTTTTTGACCCTCCAAGGGCTTTGACATATGGGGTCTCATGTGGTCAGACATCCACCTCAGAGGCCAGGGCTCAGAGAGGGTGAAGGCCAGAGCGAGGGCCCACTCTTGGCCCCACAGGCTTCAGGAAGGAGCTGAGATGATCGGGTGGGACTTTCCGCCACTAGTACTCGTGCCCTCAACCGGACTGCCCAAGTTAGTCAGAGCTGGGAGCACGACATTTCCGCCCATGTGTGTGTCTCCCACCCCTACCCTTAGGAGCACTGGGGGGCTTCTCTCCATACGCCCAAATCATGGCCTGGCCTGCCTCCCTGCTCCGGCTCCTTCCAACCCCAACTGCAGCTGCTCACCTGGCTGCTGTCCTTGGCTGACACATCAGCCATGTTGTTTCTCCTGGCCTGGTGCATGGTCAGGGCAGCCCGAGTGGCCCCACCAGCCACGCTCACAATGCACTAGGTGGGGAAAGGGAGAAGGAAAGTCAGAATGGCCACGTGCTGTGGCAACAAAGGCACTTCTGTGGCTGAGCCAAGTAAATGACTCAAACCAATTTGAGAAAACCAGGCATCAGGTGACCTGAATGCGGTCCTTGGAATCTTGTTCTCATCCCCACACTTCGACTAGGTCCACGTCCCCTCTTAGTCCTAGAGAAAACTAAAGCTCTGCCTGTCATACCTCTTTGTGGCCTAGTCCCAAGGAACTCCATTTCTTTCTCCAGGGTAGAGGCCCAAAGACTGTTCTTAGTCCACAGCTTCTACTTTGACTATACCTGCCTCTTTGCTAAGCTCCCAGGTCCAGCCTGGTTTCCAACTTTATGCTTCCTCTCTGCCTGTAACCTACTCCACCCTCCTTCGGTCCCAGTGGAGGCCTAGTCAAGTCTTCCAGGCCACCTCAAAACCCACAGTGATGGCCCTGGCCTCCCATGGTACCTAGAACTCCTCAATCCCTGAGATCTAGAATGGAAGAACTCATCAATGCGGGTCACTGATCACTGTCATCCATTTCACACTTATCAAATCTCTTTTAGATGCCAGACACAGATTTAGTGCTGTGATAGAATTCGGATAGAACCCTTGCCCTCATGAAGTCTATAAATCGAAAGACAATCAACAAATAAATAAGCTGTCGGGCAGGCAGAGGAAATCATTTGTTCAAAGGTAAGAGGAATGTGCTACGAAAGGAGGCGACCGAGGCTCCAAAGGCAGAGTATAGTGCCTAATTTGAAACAGATGGCGGAGGTCCCGATCATTGGTCTACAGCTACAGCACTAGTTTTCTCTGGTGTTTCCTGCCCTGGAGTTGGAGGGGGTGCTCAGGGCACTGGGCTACATGCAATCCCCCACCAAGAACCGCTGTCTCTGAAATGCCACTAGTGCCTTGTGGAAAAGCGCTGCTCTGAAGTGATTGTGGACAGACAGATGGGCTTTTTACATGGATCTTGCGTGTCTTCTTGAGTCACTGCTCTGTGCCAGGTACTTAAGCCTGTGGTGAAGACAGGCTCTTTACTGAACTATGCCTCAGTCTCCTCACCTGGATGTGGCCAACCTGAAGGAATTGTGAGGGTGAGCAGCCTGGCAGAGAGAAAGAGCTCATATTCACCCATGTGACCCTCCAGCCTCACAACCACTTCACGCTGTCCTGCCCCTGGACCTTGACCCACACTCTTCTTTCTGCTTAAAAACATCCACCCTTCACCTTAAACTTATTCTTCAGGACCCAGGCTTAGGGAAGAGGCCCATCTCCTGACTCGGCTGGCCCCCGACACTTCTCATCTGGAATACCTGTAGCTACAATGTTATAAACTTTTGTTTCCAAGAAAAAAATGGGACGGCCTATATTTTATGCCCAACATGCAGTAGGCACTCAAATATTTTACCCAAAGAATGAAAGACAGCCAGAGAGCTGGTCCCAAGATGTTGACACTGGAACACCCTTTGTGTTTCAGCTCAGAGTTCCTCACCAATCTTGTGGTTTCAGACATTGTCTTAGACTATGTGAGGAACTATGTGGCTGGAGGAGAATCAGAAATAAGGTTGAGTATGAGCAGAAACTCTGAAATTTTTCACTTTTCTACAAGTGCTTTGAACACAGGGCCCAGGCTGGTCTCACCTGTGGGCCCCAAGTAAGCTCAGATACAGCCCCAGCAAGGCAGGTACAGGGGGCCCGAGAGGTGGATACCTTGGCCAGGTTGCTGGTACAGACGATCATGGTGAAAAACATTGGATATATGGGAGCCATAATCTCGAGGAACATGGCTACATCGTTGAGGATATCAGCAAAGAGCCTGGGGGGGGGGGGGCGGATCAGAGGTTAGAGATCCGAAGGGAAGAGACCTCCATAATAGCTCTCCTCCTGTCTCAACCCCTCCTTACCTCCACTGCTTGGCGTTGCAGTCCAGTTTAGTCCTGTTGCGGAGGAGAGGTTGGTTTGCAATTTGAATTCAAGGAGAAAACACAACCCGTGGGCAATGCAGGCCATCCTTAGGCTGAGGTTAAGGTCTGAAGGGCTTGACAAAATCCATCCTCCATGAAGACATCTGTCCCAACCCCCTGTCACCGCTGCCTGAAATACCATTAGCTGCGAGAACCTTCAAAGCTCACTTAATGATTCCCCTTCACTAATCCATGATGCATGAGGGAAAAGAACTGATTGTCTGTGGCTGCCCCCCACCCTCCGGCCTCCTCTGGGAGAGGCCACCCCTGGGTCTCTCTGCCATCTCCCCACCCCTTCCTCCCACTTGATCAAGGGTACCCAGCAAGCAGTCCACTTATTTTGGACTGGTAAGCAACTACATTTAGTGTAACCCCCACAGGTTACAGACCAGTAGCCCAGAGAGGACGCATAACATCCCTCAGATCATATGGAAAGCGGGGGCCAAGAAAAAAAATTTAATGGCCAGGGGCAACAGGCAGGCTCTGACATCCAGGCCCAGGATAATTCTATCACCAAGAGGATGGATGCCTCTTTTGCAAGGACTCCCTGGCCCCCGCACAAACACCTGGGGACCTCTTCTCCAGCAGTCTGGTAGCAGGGGATGTTGTAGCCCCAGACCAAGTGCAGAGTTTACAGCATTCCCTGTCCCTTCCTTTGAAACCTCCTGGAGGGAAGAGGACCCCAAGGTGGGGTATGGGGCACTCAGTACAAACTCTTGAGGGAACAAATGGCAAAGGCAGGACCAGAACACGTGGGCTTGGTCTAGGGCTCTGCCCAATAAAGTAGCCTGATACTATTAGTTATAAGCTGTACAACTTAGAAGTGATTCCTTTTAGGTCTGCTAAAATGGACACATTCAATCCTTCTCTACACAAAGTTGTTCTAAGGGTTAGAGATGATAAGCAGACAGCCTGTGAGGCACAGAGCTGTTAGCAACAGCTAACACTTATTAGTGTTAGTAATAACTGTTATTATTATGCTTATAAGGAGCCACAATATGCTATGCACTTTGCATAAACTATCTCACCGAACACCTTGTAGGTAGTATCTGCCTACAGTTAACTGCAGATACTAAATTACTCCTCAATACTGACATGAGGAGGAAGAAGGCAGCACAGGGCCCTTAATTCCTAGACGGATGGTAACGCTCATTCTATGTGAGACAGGGATCCTGATGACCTGCCCGTCTAGTCCCCATGAGCTTCTGGAGTAAAAGCATTCCTTTTGAATTAAGCATTTTCCTGTCCAGCCTTCTTTTTCAACAAGCAAAGAGAGGATACTTAGAGCTTTTTGGCTGATTTTTTCCATGGTGGGCTGCAAATTAATGCTCTGAAGGCAGAAGTGATCATAGCAATGGTTCTGTGGCTTCACTGCTGGGGTAAGCCACCTGGACTGGGTACTTACTAAGGACTCCTTAGCTCTGATGAAATAATTGCTGAATCTCCCCTCCCCCAGAGACTGGTAGGAGAGAGGAGCTCAAAGTACAACCAAGAATGAGACAGTTGTGGCCCCCGCCTGGGGAGAGTGGCCAGACCAAGAAGACAAACTCACCCCTTCCACCAGGCAAAGATGATGCGGCCCAGCATGCCAGCTGAATCTGGGGGAGAGAGGCACTGGTAAGGAACAGGGAAGAGCCTTGGGGGCTGTTGGGCCTGGCCGACCCTGGCACTGAAATGGCTGATTCACCTTGTATCACCGCTCTTAGGAACTCAGTTTGGCTCCATAAATATTGGGTAGACAGAGCTGTATGATGGGGTCAGAAGTGACCCATTCCTCATTATGTACCCAAGAGAACTATGTGCCCATGTACACCAAGAGACATGGACCAGAAATACTCTTTGCAGCATCGTTCACAAACAGCCAAAGACTGGGAATAATGCAAATGCTCATCCACAGGAGAAGGCATAGACAGATTCTGTTATATTCTCTTAGTGGCATATTAGACAACAGCAAAAATCTAATGTACAACTACTCACTCAAAATGGATGAATCCTACTATGGTAATACTGCATGAAAAAGCAAGCCATGAAGAGTAGATACAGCAAAATATACCTTCCATAAGGCTTTAAACTAAACAATACAGTGTTTAGGTATATGTATCTATATGGCAAAACAATTAAAAAAAAAAAAAGAAAGGAAAAGCAGGAAATCCTTGTGGAAAGTTCAGAAGTTATTGTTGATATTCTAGCTCTTAGGCTGGGCAACAGGTTCACATGTGGTCATTAGAGTATCAGTAAGAAAAAAAGGATCTGAATTCCAGTTTGATGAAGACAGCTGGGGGTGTGAGGCAGTGGGAGAGGCCTTCTCAGACTAGTCAGAGAAGTCTCCAGGAATCAGCTGGACCTTCATCTGCACAAGACATGCTCACTGGCTACTTACTGTGTGCCAGGCATTATAGGAGGTTAAGGGGATACTGTGACCCAGAAAGTCATGATTCCAGACTCAAAATACAGTGTAAAAATAAACAGCAGTCAGTACGAGAAACATGATTTAGACCAAGGATCAGATAACTGCTGTCTACAGTCTTCCACGCCCTGTTTTATAAATAAAGCTTTATTGGCACCTAGCTGTGCCCATTCATTTACAGGCTGTCTATGGTTGTTTCTGTGGGACAATGGCAGAGTCAGCTGCTGTGACTGAAACAGTACAGCTTGCAAAGTATAAAATATTTACCATCTGGTCCTTTACAGAAGGTTTGCCACCCCATGATTAAAACCCCTTATACTGAAAGTAGCATTAAGTTCAGCAGGGGGATCACAATGGACTGTTTTAGGACCCAGAAATACTCTTTGCAGCAACTAACAACTAACTCAGAAGGCCTCATACAGTGGATACTGGAAGGAACTATACGGTGGGCAGAGGACTCCTAACTTGTTTGAACTTGAGGGCACGGACCCTTAAGGGAATGCAAGAAGGGAAACTAGGTTGTAGAGAGGGTTGGGAGTATCCCACGCATATAAAGGTGGTGACAGGCTGACCTTCCCCATTCTCCACTGGAAGGAGCAGTTCTGACCCCTTGCCCCAACCTCTACCCTCGGGCAGTAAGGCCTTCTATCTAGACAGCTTCATGCAACTCTGGGCCTGAGGCACATCAGTAAACACGCTGCTGGACACCTGAAACCTTTACTCCTTTCCGTCTTCACCACAATCCTATGAGCGTCTGAGAGGTCCTCCCTTTCACAGATGAAGTAACTGAAGCTCAGAGTAACTGGTCAACAAAAATAGGACATTCTGTGAGAAAATCTGGATGTCCAGCTCTTCTGGAAGTACCTGAAAACCTGGCAACACCGAGCCTGTCTTCCCTCACCACCACCACTGGCTGGGGTTGAGCAGGGGCTACCTCAGAGGTGTACGTACAACACATTTCTCACCTGGCCTGCTGTTTCTCTATTTCTGTCCCTTGTATGTCCCTGGAAGTAATACCTACCAGGTAGCTTCACAGGCTTCCTCCACCACCCACCTGACCCTCTTTCTTTCAACTATATTTTATTCTCCACAAAAAATGTGTTTCACTTAAGATTCTTGTATTGGCTCAACTTAGTAACTCTGAACATGCCAAGATTACTTTTACTTACTGACAGCTCACTGGGCCAGACTCTACTTTTCTTCCCTCTGACTGCACACTCACATCCAATCCCATGTATGTTTTGCACACAAGGGCCACTGGGTAGAAAGGGGACCTACTCTGCCTTTCATCAGCAGCCCGCAGAGCCCCTGTCGGAATCTGGAAGTTGGCACTAGAATGCAACAAGGACACGTAGCCTCCCTGTGTCTGAAAGTCAACACTGGCCACTCGACTAGGAAACTTAATTCCCACTTGCTCTTCTTTGCCCCACTTACAACTAGCTGAGCTATAGGATCTAGAAACGTTGGAGCAGTAGTAAGGAATCAGCTGCCCACAAACTGTCTAGGCTCCACTCTAAATCCCACTGGCAAGAATGGAGTAATTAAGAGCGGGACACAGGAGTCAGTCGGTCTGGGTCCAAATCCTGGCCCTACGTAAACTCAGGCGAGGTAGGAAACCTCTCTGAAAAAGGTATTAAAAATGGCATCTACCCAATATGGCTGCTGTAGAGATTAAGTTACATATGATACGTAAGTGTACGAGACTCCTGGCATACAGTGGTAGGCTGTGAAAAGATTAGCTGCTAGTAGTAGTAGTATTGTTAGTTATGACAATACGTTCCACTAAGAGACCTGTAATTCAAAATGACTTCAAAAAATTCCAAGGGAGTTTTTTATATAAAGCTCCGCATACAAATTTCCCAGGTCTGACGGAAACTCTTTTCTAGTTAAGGCTTCTTTTAATATCAACAATAGGCTTTAAAAAGTAGTTCCTTTTTCCTACCTTAAAGTAATCTTATAAGTCAAATATACATATGGGCAACATGTCTGTGATAAGACTAGGGTGCTGAGAAATGACATGGAAAACATCCATTCCGGATCCACGGTCCTGCTGCATTCCAAACACTCAGCCAACAGGAGATCGAAAGGTTCAAATTAAGCACAGTTTGGTGCTATGAACATGAATCTGGAACTAAACTCCTGGGTTCAATCCATGCCCGACAATTTACTGGCTCTGATCCTGGTCAAATCACTTTTTCGTGCCGCAGTTTCCTTACCTGCAGAATGGGTATAACAATAGCTATCTCAGAGCTACTGTGAAGCCAGCATATTTAAAGACCGGTAGATAATAAACAGCTTGTATGAACTATTATTATTAAAAGAGACAGCTAGGAAAACAGGCCACAGAGAAAGGCTACTTTCAAGAGGTGACTCACATGGGGCCAGCCTGCTCAGTCTTAATAAGGATGTAAGCAGGGTGCCTGGGTGGCTCAGGGGGTCAAGCCTCTGCCTTCGGTTCGGGTCAAGATCCCAGGGTCCTGGGATCGAGCCCCACATGGGGCTCTCTGCTCGGCGGGGAGCCTGCTTCCCTCTCTCTCTTTGCCTGCCTCTCTGCCTACTTGTGATCTCTGTCAAATAAATAAATAGAATCTTTAAAAATAAATAAATAAATAAATAAAATGATGTAAGCAGGAACCTCCAGATCTTCCAAAAGATCCGCGGAGGCTCATCAGAGAGGTGGCCAGACTCTGCAGAAGCAGAAAGAGCCTTCTCTTCAGGTCTGATTTAAGTTCCCACCAGGAAAGGTCACGGACCACAAAGGACGCTGGAGGGAGCCGTGCATCTCCCGACGTGGAACCCGTGGCAGTTTCCTTCTCCTTCTCTACCTCACGCTTTAAGTGGCCTGGTACCACACTGCATGTTCTGTTTTTCGTGAGCGGGTTTCCAAGAAGCTGTGCACAGGCAATACGGTCACTATTCACAGCATCACCCAGGATCCCAGAGGCTCTAAAACGCCTCCTGTCTGTCCCAGAACCTCCTCCTTCCTACTCAGCACCAACGACAAAACTGGTTTTTTCCAGAACGGACCAATTCCCACGTGTCAAGCCGCTGGTCCTTTGATTTAATAACTGCATCCTAGGTCCTGCTGCACAACAGGCTGCGGGAAAGGAGAGGGAGCGTGAGCAGGGATCCCGGCGCCCGACGCTGTGGAGACACTGAACAGTATGAGGAGCCGGCTGGCGCGCAGGAGGAGGGGATTCTGGCAACCCCTGCATCGCTGAACAAAACCAGTACCGACACTGCTTCGGGACGAGGGCGAGCCGGCTTCCAGGTGCGACCAGGACAGAGCCCACACGTGCACACCCCCGCCCAGAACCAGAGGCCAGAACACGGGGGGGACGGCGGAGACACGGGGTCGCACTTCCCGTCGGGAGGAAAAAGAGGGCGAGATGGGCCGACCGCGGCGACGGGGCGGTCCGGGGGCCCGGCTCACCTTTCACCAGCCAGGTGGCCGTGGCCGCGGACACGGAAGCCTCGGCGTTCCCCACCCCGATGCCCAGCAGGACCGCGTGGGTGGCCAGGGAGCCCGCGAGGCTGGAAGCAAAGGCCTGGAGAAGACACAAGGCGCGTGAGGCCGCGCAGCGGCACGGAGGCCGAGGCGCCCCCGCCGCTCTCACCCGCGTGCGACCTGACACACGTCGCGGCCCCGCTCCGACCCGGCTCCACGCTCTCGGCCGGGCCTGGCCCGCGCCGCCTCCCGCCCCCGCGGCCGTCCGCGCCCCCGCCCCGTCGGCCGGGCTGACCTGTACGGAATCCCACAGCTGGTAGGGCAGGTAGTCCGGGCTGACGCTGTCGGGGAAGCCCTGCGGCAGGAACACGGTCGAGAGGCCGGAGAGAGGTGGGGAAGCCGCCCCGGGGGTCGCCCCTCCGCCGCCATCCCGTCCTTGGGGTCTGGCTGGGAAGAGCCCAGAGAACCCCCACCAGCGCCACCCCCAAGCCTCCCACCGCAAGCTCCCGTCGGCGGCGGCGAGGCAGCCCCGGGCCGCCCTGGAGCCGAACTGTTCCGAGCACAGCTGGGGCTCGCGACTCGCGCCGTCGGCCATTTCGGAACCTTCCTCCGCGGCCTCGGGGCGCGGACCGTGGCGGATCGACGCTTCCGGCTCGGTACGGCGGCTGTGCAGGGGCAACCTTCCTCCGCGAAGACGCCGCCGGCCGCTGCGTGCGCCTTCGCGCCGCCCAGGACACCGCGATGCCTCCTGCGGACACGCCAGGGCTGCTGTCGGCTTTTGTTCTCTGTAGCGTTTGTCGCCGGACCCCTGGAGCCATGGGAGCCCGTTAGCTGCCCCGTCCTGGAGATACCTGCATGCCTGGGAGCTGCAGCCGTCAGCTAGGGGCACAAGGAAGGGACCTAGTACCACGGCGGGGCCAGTCCGTGTCCTGCCCGGGCCCTAGATGCCGCCTTCATTTCGAGAGCCGGGACTCTACCTTACTCCGTGCTGTATCCCCAGCACCCAGCGCATAATAGGCGTTTGAAAGATACAACGAATGAACAAAGACCCCACGAATGCGTGGTGAGAAGGTGGACTAAATGATCCCCGAGGTCCTGGGCCTCCCAAGACCGCAAGAGCGGTATTTCTTCCCTTCTGTAAAAAAATTTAAATTCTACTTCGTTACCACGCACTGTATTCGTTTCAGAGGTAGAATGGAGTGATTCGTCAGCTGCATACAGCACCCAGGGCTCATTCTGTCCAGTGCTTGCTTAATGCCCGGCCCGGTTACCCGTCCGGTCCCCACCCCTCCGGCAGCCCGCAGTTGGGTTCTAGAGCCGAGTCTCTCTTGATTTGCCTCCCTCTCTGTTTTCATCTTGCTTTGCCTGGAAGACACACTATTATTTCTGAAAGGATCCTTTGGACATCCGAGGAATGAGAAAATCAAGGGATTGCGGCTAATAGTCTCAGAAAACAAGAAATAGGCAAGAAGTTCTTGTGCGTTTCTTGGGGGAAAGGGTCCATGAAACTGGGGTAAGAGTCTAAAGAGACTGTTTCCTTCTCTCCCAACCTAGCCCCCCCTTGCCCCCTAACTCGTCCCTTTTCTTTCCCTCTCTCCCTTTCTCCTTCCATCTGCTGGAATGTACTGATTCCAAAGGAGAAGTTTGACCAAAGCGCCCTTTATTTTATCCGAAAATAAAACATCCTGGTTTCTTAGCCTGGCTTTCTTGGACTCCCACAGTCTGACTCCCTGGTTTAAACTTCTGATTCTCCCAAACTATCACCTCTTAGACCTCAGCCTGGAACACCCTTCCACCCCGCCTCATCTTATCGGAGACCTACACAGAGTCTCTCTGATGCTAAGATAGACCTGGGTCACTTCATTACTATTTTTTTAAGTTTTGAGTTTGGCGTTAGAGTGAAAAATTGAAGGGTTACAAATGTGTAATACTTTATTTATTTATTTTTGTTTTTATTTAAATTTCAGTTAGTTAACATAAAGTGTAATATTATGTTATATTTATTATTTATTATTTATATTTATTATTTATTATATTTATTATTGTATATTATTTGTCAGTTATACAATTCAGTGATTCAACACTTCCATGCAACACCCAGTGCCCATCACAACAAGGGCACTGCTTAATCCCCATCACCTACTTCACCCACCCCCTACCCACCTCCCCTCTGGTAACAATCAGTTTGTTCTCCATAGTTCAGAGTCTGTTTCTTGGTTTGCCTCTCTATATCCTATTTTTCTCCTATGCTCATTTGTTTTGTTTCTGAAGTCCCACATATAAGTGAAACCACATGGCATTTGTTTTTCTCTGACTGATTTATTTCGCTTAATACTTAGCCTAATACTCTAGCTTCATCCATGTAGCTGCAGATGGCAAGATTTCATTCTTTTTAATGACTGAGTAATATTCTATGGTGTGTGTTTTATGTATAATATATAAAAATTAATAAATATATATGTATATATTGCATCTTCTTTATCCATTTCACCAGTCAATAGACACTTGGACTGTTTCCATGGTTTTTGGCTATTGTAGATAATGCTGCTTTAAATATTGGGGAGCATGTATCCTTTTAAATTAGTATTTTTGTATGCTTTGGGTAAATACCTAGTGGGGCAATTGCTGGATCATAGGGTAGTTCTATTTAGAACTTTTTGAGGAACCTTCATACTAACAAATGTATAATATTTTATTTATTTATTTATTTATTTATTTAATTTTTTATTTTTTATAAACATATAATCTATTTTTAAACCCAGGGGTACAGGTCTGTGAATCGCCAGGTTTACACACTTCACAGCACTCACCAAAGCACATACCTTCCCCAATGTCCATAACCCCACCCCCCTTCTCCCAACCCCACCCCCCCAGCAACCCTCAGTTTGTTTTGTGAGATTAAGAGTCACTTATGGTTTGTCTCCCTCCCAATCCCATCTTGTTTCATTTATTCTTCTCCTACCCCCTTAAGCCCCCATGTTGCATCTCCACTTCCTCATATCAGGGAGATCATATGATAGTTGTCTTTCTCCGATTGACTTATTTCGCTAAGCATGATACGCTGTAGTTCCATCCATGTTGTCGCAAATGGCAAGATTTCATTTCTTTTGATGGCTGCATAGTATTCCACTGTGTATATATACCACATCTTCTTGATCCATTCATCTGTTGATGGACATCTAGGTTCTTTCCATAGTTTGGCTATTGTGGACATTGCTGCTATAATATATCCCTTGTGCATTTGGGTGCACGTGCCCCTTTGGATCACTACGTTTGTATCTTTAGGGTAAATACCCAGTAGTGCAATTGTTGGGTCATGGGTAGTTCTATTTTCAACATTTTGAGGAGCCTTCATGCTGTTTTCCAGAGTGACTGCACCAGCTTGCATTCCCACCAGCAGTGTAGGAGGGTTCCCCTTTCTCTGCATCCTCGTCAACATCTGTTATTTCCTGACTGTTAATTTCAGCCATTCTGACTGGTGTGAGGTGGTATCTCATTGTGGTCTTGATTTGTATTTCCCTGATGCTGAGCGATGTGGAGCACTTTTTCATGTGTCTGTTGGCCATCTGGATGTCTTCCTTGCAGAAATGTCTGTTTACATCCTCTGCCCATTTCTTGAGTGGATTATTTATTCTTTGGGTGTTGAGTTTGAGAAGTTCTTTATAGATTTTGGATACTAGCCTTTTATCTGATATGTCATTTGTGAATATCTTCTCCCATTCTGACAGTTGTCATTTGGTTTTGTTGACTGTTTCCTTTGCTGTGCAAAAGCTTTTGATCTTGATGAAGTCCCAAGTTCAGTTTTGCCCTTGCTTCCCTTGCCTTTGGTGATGTTTCTAGGAAGAAGTTGCTGTGGCTGAGGTCGAAGAGGATGCTACCTGTGTTCTCTAGAGGAGGCACTTTTAACTATTACATTCGGGAAACAGCCTGGAGCTGTTCTGGGCAAATTGGTATATATTATGAACCTCTCAGCTTTACTGCCCACCACTAATTATCCACATTGGTTTCTCCTGCTCAGAGACCATGGCAGCTCTTGTTCACTGTAGCACTTATTTAGCCCTTAGCATATGCTTTCTGGAACCAGTTTATATATGCTTTTATTAGGTACCTATGCTCTGTCTTTCCAACTGAACTGTAAGTGAGGACAAGGACTCGTCATGCACTTCTTTCAGAAGTGTCCAGATCAATGGCTTGACAACGAGATGTGTGATGGTTCCCCTTTTCCTATCCCCGTGAAACCTCTTGGGAGTCTGCATTCAACAGTGTACCAAGCACTGGACAGAATATTCCAAGCTGCTTGTCTCCTTGACTTTCCCTCATTGACCCCCACACTTCCACTCCTGCCCCCGTACAGTCCACTCTCCATGAAGTTGAAAGATCCTCTGTTTCAACTTCAGTGGCTTCCTATTACTTTTGTGGAAGGAGGTTTTTTCCTCACACTTGGAAATGAAACACAAACTTCTTGTCATGGCCCAGAAAGTTCTGTAGATTGGATCTTGCCCCATCTCTCATATGTTGCCCTTACCATTCCTTGCCATTCTTATTCCTCCCACTAGAACATGAACTCCGGGAAGACAGGAATTTTGTCTTCGGCACTGAATATATTCCTTGTGCCCTGTTCCAGTTCCTGGTGCAAGGTAGGTTCCAAATGTCAGTTTGTGGAAGGAATGAATTTATTTTCTCAGTAGCCCTAGTAAATAGTTACTATTTTTTCCCTTCTTTGCAAACAAGGAAACTGAAACTTATGTATGTGAAGTGACCTCACCAAGGTCACAGAGCTGAAAAGTGGCAAAAGCATTTATTTATTTATTCATTCAACAAATATTTAGTGAACAGATACTAGGCCTAGTTTTTCTAGGCACTGAGGCAGGATTCAAATTTGTGGCTAATGATTTTAGGATGACACCATCTTCATTCTACCTTTTAAATTTTGTATTCTTTGCAAGAATTATAAAAATAATAGAAGGGTGCATTCTTTTTGTGAAATAATTCAATCAATAGTATAGATAGATAAGATCAAGTTCTCTCTTGACATTTATTCCTTTTTCCATTTCCCAACAAATATTAGTCAGTCCCCAGAAGTGAACATTGTTTACTATTCTAGACACACAGATACCCAAAGAAAGAGAGAGAGAGAGAGTTTTATGTTTAATCCCTACTCCTACAGGGTAGTCTGCTCTAACTATGGTTCATTTAACATTATCTTAAGGATGTTTTTTAAATGTATTTTTCAGAGGTGGTGGGGGAGTGAGAGAGAGCGCACAAGCAGGGGGAGCAGCAGGCAGAGGAGAAAAAGGTTTGCTACTGAGCAAGGAGCCCAATGTGGGGCTTTATCACAGGACACTGGGATCATGACCCGAGTCAAAGGCAAGTGCTTAACTGACTGAGCCACTCAGGCATCCCTTTTTAACATTATCTTCAATATCTTTTCATATCACTACATAAATATCTACCTCATTTATTTTAATAACTGCATGTCATGCCACAGTATGAATGTGCCATTATTTCTTTAATGACTTCCTATATTAATGAGAGTTTGAGTTTTTCTGCCTTTTCATTATTATAACTAATTTCATTATTATTATGGCAAATTCCTTGTACAGGCCTTTCTGTGCATTGAATATGAATAATTCTTTAAAATAGAGTTCAGGGCGCCTGGGTGGCTCAGTGGGTTAAGCCGCTGCCTTCGGCTCAGGTCATGATCTCAGGGTCCTGGGATCAAGGCCCGCATCGGGCTCTCTGCTCAGCAGGGAGCCTGCTTCCCTCTCTCTCTCTCTGCCTGCCTCTCTGTCTACTTGTGATCTCTCTCTGTCAAGTAAATAAATAAAATCTTTAAAAAAAAAAAAATAAATAAATAAAATAGAGTTCAAAGTAGAATCATTGGGTTGAAGCATATATATATATTTTAATTTGAACAAGTACTGCCAAATTATCCTTCTAAAAAACTTTAGTAATTTACACTCCTGCTAACAGTGCATGAAACTGGCTTGTCATAATCAGGATATATCTATTTCTGTTGTCCAAAAAATTTCCCTTGGGCAGCTTTGCATTTTAATCTCCACTCGTGTTTGGATCTGCTTTCTGTCACTATAGATTCTTTTTGCCTATTTGAGAATTTCATAGATATAGAATTATATTGTATATAATATTTCATGTCTGGCTTCTTTTTAAAAAGGTAATTTCAGTGTAGTTAACATACAATGTTATATTAAGTTTCAGCTGTACAAAATAGTGACTCAATAATTCCGTATATTACTCAGTGCTCATCACGATAAATGTACTCTTAATTCCCTTCACCTGTTTCAGTCCCCTACCTCACCACTTCATGTCTTTTTTATTTCCCTATTTCTTCCTCTTAATTGTATGTCTGCCTTCTTTCGCTCATCCTGATTATTCTGAGATTCATCCATGTTGTCATGAATACCATTAGAGTGTTCCTTTTTACTGCTGAGTAGTATATAATCGAGTGAATATATCACGATCTGTATATCTATTCAGTGGTTATTGGACATTTGGGTTTTTCCCATTTTTTAATTATTATGAATAATAATGTGAACATTTGTATTCGCCTGCAACTATTTTTGTAGACATGTATGTTCATTTCTCAAGGACTCTACCTAAGAGTGAAATTGATGGGTCATGTGGTAAGTGTATTTTGAGCTTTATAAAAAATTGCCAGGTTGTTTTCCAAAGTGGTTGGAAGTCCCGCTTTTACAGTCTCACTAGCACTCTATCATAATTCTGTTCATTCCATATACTCACCGATATTTAATCTTTTTAAAATTTTAGTCATTGTAGTGGCCATGTAGTAGTATCACCCTGTAGCTCTAATCTGTATTTCCCTGAAAAGTAATAATGTTGAATGTCTTTGCATATGCTTGGGTATTTGTAGATCTTCTTTTTGAAATGTCTATATTAGTCTTCCAGCAATTTAGAAGACTGGATTGTCTTATTATCTATAAGGATTTGTCATAAATTCCGTATACATGTTCCTTGTCAGGTTGTATTACAATTTTTTCTCCTAGTGGTAACAAATATTTTCTACCCTAGATAAATGAAAACATGTTCATGCAAAAGTCTGTACACAAATATTTATAGAAGCTCTATTCATGCTTGCCCCAAACTGCAAATAATCCAGATGTCCTTCAGGGGGCGAATAAACAAACTATAGTGTATGCATGTGATGTATACTCAGCAATGAAAAAGAACAACTTACTGCTACTTGCAACAACTTGCGTGAACTTTAAGGGCATTATTCTCAGTGAAAGAAACCACTCTCAAAGTTATATACTATATAATTCCATTATAGTATGCTACCCCTTATAATGACCCCCACTCCCATACCTAAACCTTGCCAGCCACTGGTCTCTTCCCTATCACAACAATTTAGTGCTTTTGAGGATGTCCTATAATGGAATTATAGGGTGATAGAAATATTCTGTGTCATAACTGTGGTAGTGGTTATATGAATCTATGTAATAAAATTCAGGAATGTACACAAAGGGAAATTAATTTTGTTGTATGTTAATTAGGAACATGTTATAAACAAAAAAGAAAATCAACAAAGCCTGTATAAGTATGTAGGTACCTATGAATGTTGGTTTTTCGATGGAGAAAGATGTGGCAGGAAATAAATACATCTTTAATGCTGGCTACTTTGCTGGAGGAGGAAACAAAAATGACCAACTTTTTCAGTGTACATTTTTGTATTGTTTTGAAACAATTGTTTCAAAACACTTACTTCAATTAGCATTTAGTGATTTTGAAATTTGAAAAACATCTACTAAAAATGGACATTAGGAAAATATTTAAAAAGAAAATAGTATTTCTGTTTATTTAAATACCTGATGATATGGTAGAGAACAAGAAAAATGTGTTTCTATTCTTTTTTTTTTTAAATTTTGTTTATTTATTTATTTTAGAGAAAGTGTGAGAGTGGGGGAGGGGCAGAGGGAAAGAATCTTTTTTTTTGTATTTTTAAAAATTAAAAATTTTTTTTTATTACTTTTCAGTGTACTAGAATTCATTGTTTATGCACCACACCCAGTGCTCCATGCAATCCGTGCCCTCCACAATACCCACCACCAGGCTGGCCCAACTTCCCACCCCCTGCCCCTTCAAAACCCTCAGATTGTTTTTCAGAGTCCATAGTCTCTCATGGTGCACCTCCCTCCAATGTCCTTCAACTCAGAAGGAGAGAATCTTGAGCAGATTTCCTGCTGAGTATGAAGCCCAATGGGAGACTCATCTCACAACCCTGAGAACATGACCTGAAGCCAAGAGCTGGACACTCAACCAACTAAACCACCTAGGCGTCCCAAATGTGTCTCCTTTCTTATGGGGCACAGCCTGGTAGAGTCTAGTTTTCCACATCTTACAAGTGTTTCATCCACAAAATGTGGCTTCCATTAGTCTCTGCCCAATAGAATTTTTTTTATAAGGATAAATACCTTAATACATGCTTGAAGCAGTGCCTGACACGATTAATGTAACTGCTATAATATATCATCTATGAATTGGAGAATAATTGCCATGGAAATATATATTTATATATATTTATATTTATATAATGGAATATTATTCAGCCATAAAAGAGAATGAAATCTTGCCATTTGCAACATGGATGGAGCTAGAGAATATAAGTGGAATGAAGCAAGTAAGTCAGTCAGAGAAAGATACTAGATGCTTTCACTCCTCTGAGGAATTTAGGAAAGAACACAAACAAGCATGGGAAAGAGAGACAGAGACAGAGAAGAGAGGGAGAGAGGCCAGCCAACAAACAGACTCTTGACTATTAAGAACAAACCGATGGTTGCCAGAGGGATGGGGGAAAAAGGTGATGGGGATTATGCACTTGGCATGATGAGCACAGGGCGATGTATGAAATTGTTGAATCCCTACATTGTACACCTGAAACTAATATACCACTGCTTGTTAAGTACATTGGAGTTAAAATAAAATGAAAAGAAGTGTCTGCCATGTAAGAGGGCGTCAGTTAATGTTAGTTTTGTTGGCCTGAATTTTAGTTTTGGAGCGCGGGTACTGTGATGTGGGGTACATGGCAAGGATCTGTCCTGGGTTTGGTTTTCTGGGTCTCCTCACTTATCTGTCTTTCTTGGCCTTTCTATCTTTTAACTTCAGGGAAACGTCTCCCTTGTCTCATCCCCTGGTTGACTTATCACCCTCCCTCAGGACCTAGATGCAGGGCGTTTCCCTCTTAGGCAGATACTTGACTCCTTGCCTACACTTAGTTCAGTACACTTACATACTCCGGAAAGTGTGGGTGAGACCTACGTAGCACTGGTGGACCTGCAGGTGAGCCAGCCTGGGAGAAATGTGATCTCCGAGCAGGGCATGATTTGAAAGGTGTTGGAGAGGTGGTCCTGCAAGGCACCAGAGATCTTTAAGGGGAATGAGGGAATTGGGGGAAAATACCCAACAATGAGGAAAAATGTTACTTAAATTCTATCTTTCTCTGACTTAGGCAGATGGCTCTTCTTCAGGCCAATAAGGATCTCATTTCTACAGGAATGAAGGAATTTAATGTTCTGCTGAATCAGCAGGTAAGCCCAGGCACTGTCTCAAAGGACAGGCGGAGACTCTTGGCAGATGGGTGAGGGGAGAGAAGGGAGCGTCATTCAGAGCTGGGAGCGCCATGGTGCAGTTGATGGAAATCAGGGAGAGGAGGAGGCTGGAGCTTGTGAGGTATTTCTGAATCACACTGATGACCACATGCTCCCTTGCTATCCCCTCGCTCTGCAGGTCTTCCCTAATCCTCCTCTGCCTGAAGAAGCCATGGTGACGATGGTGGATGACTGGGTGAACTTCTACATCAACTATTACAGGAAGCAGATGGTCGGGGAGCAGCAGGAGCAGGAGAGGGCTCTACAGGAACTTGAGCAAGAGCTAAGAAC
>NC_081567.1:15428644-15429542 GCF_022355385.1 Mustela nigripes | reverse complement strand
TGTCCTCCATGCTATTTGTTATGCTCCACAAATAACTGAAACCATATGATAATTGACTCTCTCTGCTTGACTTATTTCACTCAGCATCATCTCTTCCAGTCTCGTCCATGTTGCTACAAAAGTTGGGTATTCATCCTTTCTGATGGAGGCATAATACTCCATAGTGTATATGGACCTTATCTTCTTTATCCATTCGTCCGTTGAAGGGCATCTTGGTTCCACTCTCCCATCTTCTTCTTCCACCACTGTTTCTGTGTTTTTGTGTTTGTCCTGATAGTATATAAATCTTACACTTGGGGTTCTTTTTGACAAAGTTCTTCCTTTATTTGCATATATATATTTTTTTCTCTTGTCATATACTTTTATCAGTCCTTTTGTTTGTCTGTTTTTGTTTGTCTACTTCATAAATCTTACCTTGGGCCCCATTCGGGCTGAACCTTCTCTTTCATCTTCCCTTTCTTTCCTGTCTCTCACTCTCTCTCTCTCTTTTTTTCTTTTTCTTTTCTTTTGTCTCTCATTTGGGTGGGGAATCCTGATTGCTCAGAAGTGTTCCAGGGTGCACCTTGACTGCACCATGGTCGATACATCCAGCTACATCTGTTCAGTCATCTCTCACCAAAATGACTAGGAAGAGGAATGCCCAACAGAAGAAAACTACAGAGGATGGACCTTCTGCAACAGAGCTAATGGATATCAACATAGACAATATGTCGGAAAGAGAATTCAGGCTAACAATTATCCAGGCAAGAGCTAGGTTGGAGAAAGCCATGGGTGACCAAACGGAATTGATTAAGGCCGAGCTGAAAGCGACCAGAGATGATGTTCACAATGTTAGGGTGGAGCTAAAAGCTACCAGGGCTGAGGTTCACAATGCTCTCAATGAGTTCCAATCTAATCT
>NC_081567.1:15424152-15428544 GCF_022355385.1 Mustela nigripes | reverse complement strand
CTCAAAGCTAGGGGAACTGAGACAGAAGATAGAATTAGTGATCTGGAGGACAAACAGATAGAGAGAAAGGATCAGGAGGATGCCTGGCACAAACAGCTTAGAAACCATGAAAACAGAATCAGGGAAACAAATGATGCCATGAAACGTCCCAACGTCAGAATTGTTGGAGTCCCTGAAGGGGAGGAGAAAGAAAGAAGTCTAGAAGATAAAGTGGAACAAGTTCTTCATGAAAATTTTCCCAATCTCGTGAATGGAACCAGCGTTCATGTACTAGAGGCCAAACGATCTCCACCCAAGATTACAGATTTCCAAAAAAACATCAAGGCACCTGATAGTCAAATTGAGGAATCATAATTGTAGGTAAAATCTCTTGAAAGCCACTAGGACAAAGAGCCTCCTTACTTACAGAGGAAATCCCATCAGAATAACGTCAGAGCTGTCCACAAAGACCTGGCAAGCTAAAAAAATCGTTTTATTTGTTGGTTTTCCCAACAGTGTGCTATTAAAAGTGGGGGAAAAAAGTTGAGCTACACTGTGAGAATTCAGACTGCATAGATGTCCTTAATAGCATCAGTCATCCAGTTTCTAAGCCCTAATCTTGATTCCTCTTTCTCTTGTAACTTAAGTCCCACCAGGCACCACATCCTATTTGTTCTGCTTCAGAAAGTCTTCTCACCTTTGTCCCTTCTCTCAGTGGCCAGTGCTACTGCCTTAAGTGCAAACTCTTGTCATCATTTCCCTGGATTATATGAAAGACTCCTAGCCAACCTCCCCTGCTTCCAGTCTCTGCATTCTGGTTCATCATCCATATAATCCACCAGTTAGAGTCCTCACTTTAACCCCAGACTCCAATACTAAATCTGATGTCATTTCCCTGCTTAAAAGAATTCATGCCTGCCACCCCATCCCCCAACGTGGCCTATAAAATAGAGCTCAAATGCTTCAGCATACCTTAAATGGCTTCTCACTTGGCTTTGTCCTACCTCCACAGCTTTAGTGGCCATGGCATTCACGCCTCTTGCACTTGTTTTATTTCCAACTACCCAGGATGCCCTTTCCCCTTTTCTGTGACCTAAACGTGTCCTACTTATCATATGAGTCCCAACTCCACTGAAAGCTTTCCCAAACTCTCTTATCATACTTGGTATGATAACTTATACTGCAGCATGATGAACCATCATGACTGTCTGGTCACATCGCTGCCTCCTCTAGTAGACTGAGCTCCATGAGAGCCAAGACTCAGGCACAGTGCTTGACTCATAGTAGATACTCAATAAATATTAAATAATATAATAATATAATATTAAATAAGGAACCACTTCCAGTTGCTCAAGTTTTTTTTTTAAAGATTTTATTTATTTACTTATTTGTCAGAAGAGAGAGAGAGAGATAGCAAACACAAGCAGGCAGAGTGGCAGACAGAGGCAGAGAGAGAAGCAGGCTCCCCGCCAAGCAAGGAGCCCGATGCAGGACTCGATCCCAGGATCTTGGGATCATGCATGACCTGAGCCAAAGGCAGTGGCTTAACTGGCTGAGCCACCCAGGCGTCCCAAGTTGCTCAAGTCTTTTATCCTAAAACTTGGGTTTCTTTTACTCTTCTTGTCCTCTCAAGCGACAAAATGGATATATTTGGAAATTTAACCAAAATGATCACATCCTATTTATGTCTTCCTAGTCCATGTGCCTGCCATTCAGTCATTCCATGGTTATTTTTGTAGTGATACCAGAGAAAAACAACTGAGAACAACACTGTTTACTTGGGTCCAGTGCATTTCATCCACATATTTGTAATAATGAGATTACTAAAAATTTACAGGATGATCTCATCAAAATTTTAGCAGCATCAGTGATAGTGCCAAAAGGCCTTCAAGTTATTTTCAATAATCAGCATTTTTGATGGCAAAATACTTGAGATTAATAAGTCACTATTATAGGATCTCTTTAGCATCTGGCCTAGTGAATACAGCACATAGGATATGAGATGAAGATCTCATGGGAACAACTCCATACACTTGGCCTGTGGCATAACTTCAGCCTGGGCTCAAGTTATACAATTAATGAGACCAACTGAGCACAAGAATGCCTGCCTCAGCTAAAAACCTCAGTGTTCCCAGGATTAGATACATATTTCAGAAAAATCAGGTCACAGTTATAGATTTACTTTTATGTATGATGTTACATTATTATGAAATGCAAGAAGAAAATAAAAGTATAGGCTCAACTATTAAACTTTTAGCAAGTTGGACTACATCTTTAAGCATACTTTATTCAATTAATTTCATCTTAAGTAACTCTGGACTCACTTCAAGTGCCCATTAAGTTTCATCTACAAAATAAGGCAAAAAGTTTCAATAAAACAGACCATAGTACAGAAATTACGAATTCACTGGATGTGGTTTCACAGAAATGTTCAGCAATTAATGAAGACTTGAAACCCCATTTTTTGGTCATTTTATGTAACTGAAATGTCTAAGGGTACAGACATTTCTCAGTTCTGGTACATCATGATCCAGGGGTTGAGATATTATCAAGAAGGCTTGATCTATCCCTGTCTTTCAGGTCTGCTCTGAAATATGGCTTCAGTATTGGCTTCAATATAAGGTTCCAGCCTGAAGCTCTAGCAACTCCAGGTCCAGTTGAAGTACTACTACATTTCAGTATCCAAGAAATAAGCCCCCAAATTGGGACTCATGGACATGTAGCCCTACCAAACCCAGTACTGTGGTTAGGAGGACAGACTGTTCTGGTTTGTCTAAGCCTGGGTCATGTTGCCCCTCCTGAAGATGGAGGATGGAGTCAACACCACCAGAACTAAGAACTGAAAATGAGAAGTCGGTAGTGATTTTGCAAAGAAAACCCAGGTTGGGGGTGCCTGGGTGGCTCAGTGGGTTAAAGCCTCTACTTTCGGCTCAGGTCATGATCTCAGGGTCCTGGGATGGAGCCCCGCATCGGGCTCTCTGCTCAGCGGGGAGCCTGCTTACCCCCTCTCTCTGCCTGCCTCTCTGCCTGCTTGTGATCTCTGTCAAATAAATAAATAAAATCTTTTAAAAAGAAAGAAAGAAAGAAAGAAAGAAAACCCAGGTTTTTATTACCAGAAGAAGGCATATGTTGGGCAGACACAGAACAGTAGATGGCCATTATAACAAGGTTCACCTGCTCCAAGAGCAAAGGGAGCCAATAACACCTTTTTAGACCCTTTCATCCTGTTGTCATTAGCCCACTAGAGAGTTCCACCCTGATTCTGTCTTATTTCTAAATCCCTTCACAGTTCATCTTCACTAACTCATATCCTGTATCCTCACTTTCTGGGACAATTCTAATTTCAGATATCCTGTCTTAAGCCTCCCCATAAACAAAATTTATATTTAGTAGATTAGACGTTGGACTGATCTTTGCTTTGGACAATATGGTCATGGTATGTAGAATCCCAGGAAAGACATACAAAAGAAAATGACCGGGAATTGTTGCTTCACACCGTCAGACAGCTGAGGCATGTCTGAAAAGGGGCTGGCATGCTGCCCACTGGGGTTTACTTAACAACCGGTAAGTTTGTTCTCCCCCTGCCTAAAACAAAGGAAAACCTAAACCTCTAGAAACTAGAAGCTTTGGAAGCAGCCCAATTACTTGATAGTATGCGAGACACCTTAAGAAATAATGGTGACTGCAAAGACCAAAGGAGCTGCTCTGCACCACCTCTACACAGATCAGCTAGGAAAGTGCATACTACCTAAATGTAAGGCTGAGTACTGGGCAGGTGTCCACATGGAGGCAACAGTAGCAGAGGATGGCACCATCTCTGGGCCTTCACCAAGTACCAGCAAGAAAAATTCTTCACGGAAACTTCCAAGTTAAGACAAAGGGATGGGAGTGCCCAGGCAATCGTTTGGCTATGACCAGCAAAACTCAGTGGAGAGAGGAGAGCCTAGAATGTTTTCAGGTAAAAACACTTTGGGTCATTTGCTTTCTCCAAAAGCCATTATCATAAGCTGAGGGGACTGTATGTTAAGGGAGATGCCAAGTAACTTGTACTGGAATAAGGTCCATCTTATCAGCAGCAAGTCGAAATTCCAACTGGGAAGTAGCTATCCATTATAGCTCAGTAAGGGTTCTGGAGTAAGTTAGAAGCACTATGAACATTTGACCGTTCAACAAGGTTACTTAAAAAAAAAAAAAAAAAAAAAAAAAAAAAAGCCTCAGATGGGGCACCTGGCTGGCTCAGTGGGTTAAAGCCTCTGCCTTCTGTTCAGGTCATGATCTCAGGGTCCTGGGATCGAGCCCGGCATCCGGCTCTCTGCTCAGCAGGGAGCCTGCTTCCTCCTCTCTCTGTCTGCCTCTCTGCCTACTTGTGATCTCTGTCAAATAAATAAATAAAATCTTAGAAAAAAAAAAAGA
>NC_081567.1:15420104-15424052 GCF_022355385.1 Mustela nigripes | reverse complement strand
AAAAAAAAAAAGACTCAGGAAAAAAAAAAAACCTCAGAAAGTTAAGTAGAAGTTAGTGTTCGGTTTCAAACCTACAGAATGAATAGCTACAGACCCCCTTTCTAAAAATGTATGTTTCTCATTTTTCTTTTATATATTCAGATTAAATATAAAAATTTATTTTTCTTTTATATATTAAATTAATATTATGTACATCAGTTCTGATCAAAGCTAGAGGCATCCTGTTGGATTATAGTCCTGCAAAAGCATTTATATAGAGATAAATAATGTAACATATTTGAAGCATTCAATAAAAACATATTTTTAGAACAACTTCATGCCAGTTTCTGTGCTAGTACAGAGGACAGAACAGTGAACCAGGCAGAAATTAGCCCTGCACTATCATGTAGCTTTCTAGTGACCTACTTTGATACAGAGCTTATACGGGTCTCACTAAGCTTTCTTCTTTTTCCTGCAAGTAATCAGATTTTTCAGATTGAAATAATATACTTAACAGTAGACACATGTCAAGCTTGAGACTACCCAGTATCTTTGGAATATTCTTTTTATATTTGGGGATTTTGTCCAAGATAGAATTCCTGCCTCCTTAAGGTAGAACTCAATTTCCCAGGCTTTCTTGAATCTAAAGAGTAGGCAAAGACCTAGCTATTGTAAACTGGGGAGCACATGATTCTCTGATTCAGAAGACATCAATTCAAAGATGCAAGCTTCATGAAGAATCCACTTTCCAGAAGATGTTAGGGTAGAAGGATCCGGCTTTCCAGAGCACCATGGTGAAGTTTTTGGCATCCGGAGTCTAACAGTACAAATTGTGGTGGTGTCTCATAGCAGCTGGCCCACAGAATTATTTGTTTCTGGCTGCACAGATTACTGGCCTCTCTGGCCATACCAGAGACACTGTGAGCTACCTAAGATTTTCAATTGCTTATCTTTTTAAAACCAATTAGACTAAGTTCTGTTCTTTGCGAAGAACTGTGACTAATACATATACTGAACTACTGTTTTATGCCAGAACCTAAGGTGCATATTCCTGTTACTTTACTTAAATTTCATAAGCTGCATTTAAGGTATAAATTATTATACATTGTACAGATGAAAAAACTGAGATTCAAAAGCCACTTAATTCATTTTACGCATAGTCACTAAAGACCAACTGTGCGTCAGCCACTGGGAATAGAGTATTAGAGGAAATAGCTCCCTGCAACTATAAAAAGAATGGCATATTGGTTTTTTTAAGCATCTCTTACCAAATAAGAGGGACCAGATATCAGCTGTCTAGAGAGAAGGACCTCATGCCTAGTAAGGCCTCACTTTAAATATAGAAAACCCCTAAAAATAGCCACCCATGTTAGAGACTCAACAGGTGATTGGCCCCAAAAGAGGGAGGAGAATCTAGGCCTCCCTGAAGGAGAGCAAAAGGACAGTGCAGTTTCCAGCTTCTCTCATGACCACAATGGCTCTGCCTCTGAGGTCCTTGAGTCGGGGCTTTGCAAGTGCAGCAAAGGGGGACCACGGAGGGGCAGGAGGTGAGTTTGGCTGAGACCTGATCCTGTGGCTTGCCTACCTGTACCCCTCTCCCACCTCTGGCCTTCCAGGGCCCAATGACACCTCCACAGACGAACGCTCCCGCTCTGACCTTCAGAGGCCCTGGCCTCCCACTTCTCTCTCATCTCGGCTTCCCCTCTCCTTCTGTAGCCAACACCTGGCGTTTCCTGACCTTTGTTCTGGCATTGCCAAGCGTGGCCCTCTGCACCCTCAACTCCTGGCTCCACGCACGCCACCAGGAACGCCCTAAGTTCATCCCCTATCGCCACCTCCGTATCCGCACCAAGGTACGCTGGTCTGAGGCCTCTGCCCCAGGGTGGGAGCGAGGGTCAGGTGGGCAAAGGGTGCTGGGGTGGGGGTGAGGGACAGACGCAGAACCCCTCGGCCTGGACCGCGCTGACAATCCGCTCTCCCTCTCTTCACAGCCCTACTCCTGGGGAGACGGCAACCACACTCTTTTCCACAATCCCCACGTCAACCCTCTGCCCACTGGCTATGAACAGCCCTGAGACCCTGGGAGATGCCACCAGGTGCAATAAAGGTGGAAGCTATGTGTCCGCAGCCTCCTTGGGACAGGGTGGGGGGGGTGTGTGTGCGTCAGAATAGCTCCCCTGGGTGCAGATGTACAGTGCAGTCTGTGCTCTCCTTGTTCTTCCCAAGGCCATGATTTGGGAGGTGCTGGAGGGATGTCCTCAGTGACTAGGTGGGAGACCCCCCTCCACTGCTTTTCACTCACCTATTAATAACTAGGGCTCTGGGCTGTGAAGGTCTTTCACATAACACTGAATCGTCACAGTATCTCTGGGAGCAAGATGTAATTTTGATTCCCCTTCTCTAGAGGAGGAACTGAGATTCTTAGAGATTAAATTACTTAAATGAGGCCCCTGCTCAGAGGCCCTCTGGGAACTCCGGGCTGCAGATCAGTTTTTGCCTGACACACACTGACAGTATCTGTGAATTATGGCTTTCTGGAGACAACCCTGATTCCAAACAGGATCTACAGCCCTATGCATGAGGCATCATGACCTAATTTTGGATTTGGAATATTTCAGCCATTCTCTATGACCACTCATAATGTGTCTTCTGATTGGTCTGGGACATCAGACGTTCCTTTTTGGAAGTCTTTGGGGACCTCCTTCAAGAGGGGTAATGGTTCAAACAAGTTCAGGACATTTCACCCCACTCCTAGGACAGTCTGCTCATTTGCCATTACCAAGGATCCTGAAGCCTGTGTTGAACCCCATGAGCAAAACACACATAGAGTTCTTCCTTTGGTTTCTCCCCTGATACTACTCATAGCACCACTTAAAAAAAATTATCTCCTGCCTCAGTCACCTAAAAAAGTGAGAGAATGTTTTCTAGGCCCACAAAGAGGTTACCCCAATTCTCCCTAGAACAGGACTCAGGTCCCTGAATTAGAGCTCTTTCATATAAGAAGAATGTGTTATAAACATTCTTATTTAATGAAGCAATTCCTTTTTTTTTATTATATTAGTCACCATGGGTGCATCATTAATTTTCGATGTAGTATTCCATGATTCACTGTTTGCATACAACATGCAGTGCTCCATGGGATAGGGACAATTCTTTATATGTGTGAAAATTCATGTTGTCTTCATGTTTGGTTCTGGAAAAAGTGGGTTATTACTGAAGACCTGACAAATATGTGAAAATATAAAAACCTTTCAATGCCTTGAAAAGTTTGCTTAGCACCCAATAAGTTGCTCAGACCAGCCCAGAACTATACAGAAATTTTTCCCATGGAAGCAGATTTGTAGGCAAAGGCAAAACCAGTCCTTGGGGGTAGAGACAAACAGAAAAGTGAATTATTAGGACAAAGGCAAATTTGCAGCCTCACAGCTGGCATCCCCCCCACTGAATGTGGCCGTGTCTTCAGGTTTGTTATCCGTCATTTCTTTGTACTGATGTTTGAAGAAGCCAAGCTATGAAAGGAAGTAAATCAGAAGAGCTGGGTAAGAGGACAGGGAGGAAAGCTGGGAGTAGGAAGAAGCTGAGAGAGAAGACAAGAAGGGAAATAAGCTGACTCGTATTTGTGTGCCAAAACACTCATGTGAATAACAGCTATCATGTATTATCTACTGTGTGCAAGCACAGCAGTTATGCATAAAAGTTATAGTAGAAAAGCATAAATTCATAGGAAGGCCTACACACATACCCCGGCTTCACTTCTGTCTCAAACTACACTGTAATATAGGCATGACTATCATTTCAAAAATGAGGAAACAAGCTCAGAGAAATTGGACAACTTGCCTCACATTAAAAAGTGAGTAGGGCACGGATTGCATGGAGCACTGGGTCTGGTGCAAAATTTTTGGGACTTCATCAAAATCAAAAGCTTCTGCACAGCCAAGGAAATAGTCAAAAAAAAAAAAAAAAAAAAAA
>NC_081567.1:15419058-15420004 GCF_022355385.1 Mustela nigripes | reverse complement strand
GGAATGGGAGAAGATATTTGCAAATGACAGTACAGACAAAAGGTTGATATCTAGGATCTATAATGAACCCCTCAAACTCAACACACAAAAAACAGACAATCATATCAAAAAATGGGCAGAAGGGGCACCTGGGTGGCTCAGTGGGTTAAGCCTCTGCCTTCAGCTCAGTCATGATTCCAGGGTTCTAGGATCGAGCCCCACATTGGGCTCTCTGCGTGACAGGGAGCCTGCTTCCCCCTCTTCCTCTGCCTGCCTCTCTGTCCACTTGTGATCTCTCTCTCTCTCTCTCTCTGTCACATTAAAAAAAAAGTTAAAAAAAATGGGCAGAAGATATGAACAGACACTTCTCCAAAGATGACATACAAATGGCTATCAGACACATGAAAAAATGTTCATCATCACTAGCCCTCAGGGAGATTCAAATTAAAAGCACATTGAGATATCACCTTACACCAGTTATAATGGCCAAAATTAACAAAACAGGAAACACCATGTGTTGGAGGGGATGTGGAGAAAGGGGAACCCTCTTACACTGTTGGTGGGAATGCAAGTTGGTGCTGCCACTTTGGAGAACAGTGTGGAGATTCCTCAAGAAATTAAAACTAGAGCTTCTCTATGACCCTGCAATTGCACTCCTGGGTATTTACCCCAAAGATACAGATGTCATGAAAAGAAGGGCCATCTGTACCCCAATGTTTATAGCAGCAATGGCCACGGTAGCCAAACTGTGGAAAGAACCAAAATGCCCTTCAACGGATGAATGGATAAGGAAGATGTGGTCCATATACACTATGGAGTATGATGCCTCCATCAGAAAGGACGAATACCCAACTTTTGTAGCAACATGGACGAGACTGGAAGAGATGATGCTGAGTGAAATAAGTCAAGCAGAGAGAGTCAAATTATCATACGGTTTCACTTATTTGTGGAGCATAACAAATAGCAT
>NC_081567.1:15407260-15418958 GCF_022355385.1 Mustela nigripes | reverse complement strand
GGGAGGTTGGGGGAACCAGGTGGTGGGTATTATAGAGGGCACGGATTGCACGGAGCACAGGGTGTGGTACAAAAACAATGAATACTGTTACGCTGAAAATAAAATTTTAAAAAATTGCATTGAAAAATAAAACCCTAAATACTGTTATGCTGAAAATAAATAAAAAGAATTTAAATGGGAGGTCGGGGAACCAGGTGGTGGGTATTATAGAGGGCACGGATTGCATGGAGCACTGGGTGTGGTGCAAAAATAATGAATACTGTTGCGCTGAAAATTAAAAATAAATTTTAAAAAAATTTAAAAAAAGGCAACCCCCCACAAAATATAAATATTTAATATCACTAGTTCTTATTTAAAAATAAACTTAAAAGGTATTTTAAAAAGTAAGTAGGATAGAGCCAAAACATACACACAGACCCACCTGATTCCATTGTCAGAGCTCTTCCCACTTTACTATTCTGTCTCTGGGGGGCTGTCTCTAGCCTGTCTCTGGAGGGTTAGATGCTGGTGGTATTGAGAGTGAGATGAAAACAGTCACCTTGTGCAGGATGGCTGTGATGGGAGCCAAAGGCAGAAGTCCTCCAACAGAGCTTCCCACAATGAGAGGAATAGGATCATAGACCTCATACGCTTCAAGCACCATAGAAGTCTGATTTGTGAATGAGACAGTATCAAACTCTTTGCTGTCTCAGACACTTTAAGGTTCCTCAACTTTTAAGTATCTTCAAAACACTCATGAGCCACAGTAGCCACCAGCCCCAGGGACCACTGACTGAAGCCTGCACTGGACCCACTCATGTCCAGGCAGATACCAGCTCTGGAAGGGCACCAGCTGTGGCCATTCTGGGACCATTGGCTTAGGTCCACCTCTGCAGCCACCAGGTCCCAAAAATCATCCCTTAATTCCCTTTGTTCTGTTTGAGTGCTGTTATCCGTCCTTTCCTGACTCGCAGCCACCAATCTCCAAGTTATTACTGGTCCCCAAGTGCAGGGCACTTTTGCATTGGGCATTACTTTCCAATGGCTCAGTGCTGGTGGCTGCCTCCCCCTTCTGTTTATCCTCCAATATCTGCACGTACACTTCCAACTCCTCTGCACTTCTCCACTGATGATCCTGTGCCCTTAGAGATCCAGAAGTGTGTAATCTTACATCTCGGGCTGATTTCATGGGTGCTTAGAGTGCTCTGGTAGATATCTAGCTCAATTCAGGGGACCAGTTGAAATAGGGTCCCCTACTCCTCCACCATCTTGCACCTCCCCCTGTTACAATCATTCTAAGAAATCTTTGTTGCCTTATCTGAAAGCTCATTATGCCATGTTTCAAAATGACACAAAAGCTTTGATAGCTTCATGCCATTATTGAACAAAGTTTCAAAATGGACAACAGCCTAGGAAAAAATAGATACCTGACCCAATAAAATCCAGTTTCAATGGTACAATATTTTCTGGATATATTTTAATTTTTGGATCAGGATCACTCATCCCAGCATTCACACTTCCCTATACTAAATGTGGACCGGAGTCTCATTCAATATTGACTTTGATGAAATTATTCTAAGTTGCAACATTTTACTTCTTCATCTTAATTTTTATGCTTCGACCAAAATTTTTGAGTCATTATCCCATTTTTGTGATTCAGGGATATAGCACAACACAATAGCAACTTTGAAAATATGCAAAGGGAAAAGTGTGAACAGAACACCTGTTACTTTCCTTTTACACAAAAGCCCACGGCAGCCCTTGGAGTCCATGGACAACCGTTAGGAAGATAATAGGAAGGATATAGCAAGATTTCTATGAAAGTCACCATTTCAGATATGTGAGTTGTATGGGTTAAAAATTCTTTCTTGCTGTATTTTTTTTCCTCTAAAACTCAGCACTTAGGAAACGACATGGAACACATTTGGTAAAACAACAGTCCAAAGCTGGACTCTCTTAAAGTCTAATCTGGAGCCCTACTTAAATCTATTGCATAATATTTCATCCTTCTGGAGACTCCAAAGGGATTGGGGACCCTATGATGATGAAAGAAGGAGACATTTTTCTGTGGCAGTAAAGAGTCGTTTTTTGCTTCCCCTATAATCTCATGATCAACTGCCTCCCCTTTCTGTGTTTCTTTTTTTTTTTTTTTAAGATTTTATTTATTTATTCGACAGACAGAGAGAGATCAGAAGTAGGCAGAGAGACAGGCAGAGAGAGAGAGAGACAGACAGAGGGAAGCAGGCTCCCTGCTAAGCAGAGAGCCCGATGTGGGACTCGATCCCAGGACCCTGAGATCATGACCTGAGCCGAAGGCAGCAGCTTAACCCACTGAACCACCCAGGTGCCCCCCTTTCTGTGTTTCTAATTAGGACATCCACATGGACCAAACACCTGGGAAGTGGCAGCAACAATGGATCACTCCAGAGCAGGGAATGACCTGAGATGTGTTGACACCTAGCTCACTAACAGACACCACTTTGAACTTTATGCTAAGATGGGTGGCGTAAAAGTAACAATGACCATACTGGGGGCAGCAGGTCTCTGATCTAGGAGTTCAAAGTGCCTGCCAATCACTAACCATAGCAAACAATATCCCCTTCCCTATCTCCTAGGATTTGTAAGAAGCACCAGTGTACTGGTTCACTCAAATGACCTTTCCACCAGCGGCTCTTTTCTTGCCTCACTCCAACCTGCCACAGCTCCACGAGCTCCTCATCAGTGACAGCTTGGAGAACTGAGTGAGTAGAATAAGAAGCCAGATTATGCCAATATAGGAACATAATAACCTCCCTTCTATTTAACTTTCTTGTCCAGGCCCCAGGATTCAGGGCTGGCCACCATCCAATATTGGTTAAGGGACACCATGGGCATCCCTGTACAGGACCCATATGCCTAAAAGGCCTTAATTTTAATTTTAATTTAATTATTAATTAAAAATTAATTAATTAATTAATTATAATTTAATTAAAAATAAAATCTTTGACTTTTTCCCCCCAAAAACGTACATACATTGGTTTTGTGTGATGTGTTAATTTGTTAAGGCCAACATTTAAATACACACTTTTTATAATTAAGTCTCAGCATTTTTTCATTCACTATATCTGAAATCTCAAAAAATTGAAGTGTCCTGGGTTTCTTGATCTCTGAGAGATGCTAGAGCTAGGTGAGCCAAAGTGGCACTGGGGCAATACTCCTGCTAGCTTTCTATTCCTCCTTCCCATTTAGCAATGCTGACAAAGCCTGAAAACCACGTTTACAAATTCCAATGTGTAGACATTTTGTTCCCAGTTCAGTTTGGGAAATCTGGACTGAGATTCCGGAGACAAAGCTGATACTGACATTATTTTACTAGGAATAAGGTTGAAAGGGAAGCACAGAGCAAATCATGGTTTCTGCATCAAAGACTGCCCTCTAGAAATGGAATGCAATCCTAACATCATCAACTTGGATAGCTCAGATGTCAACCTGAAAATTATAGGGAGTCACTAAAGATAGAAGAGGATTGTGGCTTGTTCAGTACTGCATTTTGGAAAGACCATTGGTAGCAAGTGAAGCAAGAGAGACTAGAGCTTGAATCTATTGTTCATGTATTTCTAAGTAGAAATCCAAACCCACTCCACCCAGGGGCATGTTTAAGATCCTGTTCTGAGGTTTCCAGTTACAGCTTTGACAAGACAAATGACCCCTCCCAGACAAGGCACTTTGTGTGGACACATTGCATCCTCCCAAGGAGAGAAAGCAGCCTGACCCTAGCCTCACTCATGTTGAACAGTTCTCCCCTGTAGGCCTAACTTAGATGGGAATAAGAGAGCCAGGAAACTTCTCAGAGGATATCAGGTCCAAGGGACAATAGTAGGTAGTTTCTTATTGGACAGCTTGAGGGTCTGAAGTCCCATTTTCTGGGACAGTCTGTCCATTTGCTTCCACCATCATTTCCTTATACTGACGCTTGAAGAAGCCAACCTGTTGGGGAGGAAGGAAAAGAAAATTAGGAAACCCAGTGGAAGAGAGGAAAAGAGATGGCTTGGGGAGAGCGATCACTATTTCTACAACTCCTACTATTGTTCAAGCACTGCACGAGAATATTTAGACATACTGAGTCATTTAGATTTTATTTAATTTTTTTTAGGATGTGTACATTTTGCTTTATGTAAAGTATTTCAACATGAAAAAAGGAAACCATAAGTAAATGTTGAACTCTCGTTAATCATTTGGTTGATGAATTATCTAGGGTTGGAGGGTACCATTGCTCACAGCTTACTTTAATAGACATCCAAAAAAATAACAAGAATAACAAGAATTGCTAGATAGTTAACGGGTGATGCAGAGACACATATGCACTTAAGGAAGGTTGGAAACTATTTATACAGTAGTTTTTAGGTTACATGGGTTGTCAATGTACAACTTAGTTGACTTTTCTGGATGTATGATGGGCTTTAAAACAAAATATTAGGAAGAACTGAATCATACTGAACATTTGTACCCTACTTTAATCCTCTTCAGTAGAACTTGAACATACCTCTATATCATTTATATATGCATATCATTTTATAGATCTTTTCAATGGAGCGAAATACTTGCATTTTATAGGTGTTCTAATATTTCTGCCTTGTGCATAAATATACAAAACTAAAATTGCTTTTAGATTTTTTAAAAAGATTTTATTTATTTATTTGACAGAGAGAGATCACAAGCAGGCAGAGAGGTAGGCAGAGAGAGAGGAGGAAGCAGGCTCCCTGCTGAGCAGAGAGCCCGATGAGGAGCTCCATCTCAGAACCCTGAGATCATGACCTGAGCCAAAGGCAGTGGCTTAACTCACAGAGCCACCCAGGCGCCCCTGCTTTTAGATTTTACCAAGATTTGTATACTGGGTGGAATCAGCTTCAGAATGAGAAATCAAGGCCCAGCATGGACAAGACACTGCCTATAGTCAGACGGAATCGGTGGTTGTGTCAACACCTAATTCAGGCCACTGCTTTTATGTTGTAATTTGCTGTGAAGGGAAACATGTAGTGAGGAAGAAAAGAGTGGAAAATACCCAGAGAGCAACTAAAGGAGACCTGAAAATCAGATAGAGAAGCACAGATATGGGAGACAGTTGGGAACCAGTGAAGTCATAGATGAACGGGGATGTCTCACATGCAATGACTTGCCAAGACTGTGCGCCTATACCCAAGCGGAGCTCTTTCTTACATTATGGAAATAATGGGATCAAATTGCTGGTGGCGTCAAGAGCAGGATGGAAAGACTCACCTTGTACAGGACGGCTGTGATGAGAGCCAACAGCAGCAGTCCTCCCACAGAGCTGCCCACAATGATGGGGATAGGATTGTAGACCTCATACTTCTCCAGCACCGTCTCCATCTGGAGTGGAGATGACCTTATCAGAAAGTATCAGAACTCTTCCTCTCCCAGACTCTTTCTAGGTTCACCAAACTTTAACTCCCTCCGCTCCTTCCTTTTCTCCAAAAGGTGGGATATAGAAGCACTCATGGGCTTAGGGACAGATTTCCTGCTGATGGACATTCATCCTTCCTCCCTCCAGGCTTCTGAGCCTCCCACACAGCACAATGGATTTAGCATTAGTAGCCCTCCTACTTACGGCCTGGCCACTCCTACCACACAGTCACTACCTGAGTTCTCAAGAATGCCTCTTGTCCTGGAAGCTGGGAATACACGGATCTGTTGAGCGTGATTTCAGCCACAGTCATTACCAATACCTTCTTCTGCAATGTCTGCAATACACAGGGACCGAGCTGGGGAAATAGCCTGAGGAAAGGCCTCAGAGTTCAAGAACTCTCCTGACTTGAGGATCGTGCAGACATATCTAGTACCACCCAAATCCAGGGGAGGGACTCTGCTGTTGGATCCACGCACCTGGCTGACCCAGCCAAAGTTGAGTTTTCCCTTCAGAATGAAGTCAAGTTCCTCCTGAATGCCAAAAGTGGGGAGGTCACAGTGGAACTTCAGGCAGTCAGCAATGGAGCAGTTCTAGGGACAGGAGAAGAATGAAGCTGAGGAGGCAAGAGCCACCAGGAAAAAAGGAAGTCTGTCAGGTCTGGGTTGGAGAATAGATGAACAAATATAGGACATATATAAAGATCTCCAACCTAGCAATTGCGTTTCCCTAAATCCCCCATTGGGCAGCTGGTCCTGCAGTGGGAATCCAGGGTCTTTCTCACCAGTACAAGACTCCCTGGAATCTGGGTCACAAAGTCAGGATGCTGGGGAGGTACCCTCTCCGACACACAGGAGAGATTCTGGTGTGAGAGAGAAGCAGCCACAGAATGATCAACATTTCACTGGTAAGAGGATGTGAGGCACTATAGGATCAGACTCTGGAGAATTAGGAAAGGCAAGGAGATACCTGAGAAGGGGCCACCACAGCCTCATCCCACACAGCCATTCCATTCAGCAGGACAGGAACCCAGAAATTAACGCTGATGGTCACATCTCGCTGACTCAGGTTATTCACCTGCAGAAAATTGAGACAACATTATTGTGCTCCCAGAAGAATCCAAAATACCACTTCATTCCTGGATATAGCCCTCAGCTGCTTATTCTCTCTCCCACCAGCTCCCAACATTAGCAGCACCATGGGAGGGAAGATATGGACACTCCCTGCCTTCTCACACGATAACGATGCTCAGCTTCTTTCTTGTTCTTCTCATCAGAAGTTGAAAAGTTGAAGTACTTTGTAGACTCTTCCTGCCTGGAGAGAGAGGGCTTGTTGGTGAGAAACACTCCCAGAGCCATCCTCAGTGGTGCCCCTGTCTGAGGCCAAGGGCTCTGCTGGGCCCCCAGCAGACAATCCCATGAAAGAATTATGATCCCCACATGCTCCTGCAGCCTCAGCTTCAACTCTTCTCCTATGGCATTTGCTCCAGTCACCCAGAACTGCTAGCTCATCCTTTGATACCCTGGATCTTTCACATCCCCATAGCTTTGTTCAAGTTCTTTCTTTTGCTTGGAACACCCCTACCCCTCCTCTTCTGGAAATGTTCACTTAAAGGCCCAACTTAAACATGACCTCTCATAACATTTAAACATTTTCCCATGGGGGAAAAAAAAAAAGGTGTTCACATGACTTTCTCCTCTACTAGGTATATGGTTGGCATCTGGCAATGCTTGCAGAGGCTGATGCCAGAACAAATAAGCCTAAGGGGACTCAAGGGAATCATGGTTGGATTACTTGGGGTAAAAAATGCAGTACAAGCCCCTCCACGATGGAATGAAGAAAAAAGATGTGGCCATCCTGGGGCAGTCAAGTAAGCGTGAGAAAGGATGGTGCATAAACACAAGCCCCTGGAGTGGTCACAAATGTTCCAGCCTCAGGTGGCTTTCCGTGCATCCATCCATCCATCCATCCATCCGTCACCTCCTTCAGTAAACATTTACCCTATACCTGGCTGTGTACTTGGCTCTGGAGAGTCAACAGTTAACAAGCCATAATCCTTTCCTTCCCAGAGTTAACATCTAAGGTCTCAGTGGAATCAAGCAAACAAGCAGGGGTGCTGCACATTTCACCCGTATGTAGTGTACAGAAGCCTGGCCAGCCATACAGAAATTCCATGGGGTCCCCACAGTTTCCCACAAATGTAACTGTCAGTGTGATGATTAAATACACAGGCTTGGAACCAGACCATCTGACATTTCTGTCTACCACTTCCTATCCAAGTAACCTAAGGTAAGTTAATTAACCTCTGTGGTTTCTTCCTGTATAACCTGAGATTGCTAATAATAGTGCCTGTGATAGAGTTGTTGCAGCAATGGTATAAATGTTAGAATTCATAGTTTCCCTTATGGTGCTAACCTTTCTGTTTTTCACTCCTAACCTTTCCCTCTCTGCTTCAGTTTTCTCACTTTAAAATCTTCCAGTTCTAACACTCTTTTCAAATTTGAGTAAATCACTCATCTTCCCCAACCCTTGCAATGGCATGAGCACAAGCTCCAGAGCCAGACCATTTGACTGATTCCTGGTTCTGTCACTTACCAGCTGACTGAGAAGAGTAAGTTACTTAACCTCTTGATTTCTTTGTTGGTAATAAAGGGGGGTTAGCAATAATCATATTGGGTGCCTGGGTGGCTCCGTGGGTTAAGCTGCTGCCTTCGGCTCAGGTCGTGATCTCAGGGTCCTGGGATTGAGTCCCGCATCGTGCTCTCTGCTCAGCGGGGAGCCTTCTTCCCACCCCCCTTCTCTCTGCCTACTTGTGATCTCTCTCTGTCAAATAAATAAGTAAAATCTTTAAAAACAAAACAATAAGCATATCCCATAGTTATTAGAAGGATTAAATGAATGTAAATACTTGTAAAGTACTTTTTAAATGCTTGGCATATCGTATGTATATATAACTGTAAGCTCTTAATGTAAGTTCCACTATTTTCCTGTGGACAGTAGGGGAAATTCATACATGGTTTTGGAAGGGCAATGACACGGTTTGATTGTCTCTCCCCAGTTGCGCTAGACATTCATGTGTCATCAGCAGCAGCAACAGTGGCAAACTCTGTCCCATGGCAATATTATAAGCTTCTGACCACCTTCCAAACTTCTGTAGTTTAGCCGGATTATCTGGGTGTCCTTGCCCTTCCTCCATCCTGGCCTGACCCTGCTCCACCACCCACCTTCAGAACTGACAGCAACAGCCCTGCACATGACTTTCCTGTGACCTGCCACAGCCTTGGACTCTGGTGACTTTCTCAGCAGTTTGTCACATCTCTAGTCTCCTGTTTGCTGTGTGAAACCCTGACCTTTTCTTTCCTCTGTGTGGTGACAAACCACATCTCCCACTTCAGAGTGTTCATAGAAGCCTCAGTCTTAATCTAGTTACTTTCACTTCAGCACACTCAAATTTAGCATGAAGAATAGAATTGGCTTCATGTTAACGGAGGCCTGCGCCTTGGAGATAGAGGGTGGTGTGCAAGAGTGGTGGCAAACTCAATAGGTAAACCTATCAGAGAAGAAGCAAGAAGCATATAGTGTATGTTACTATAGCATAAATAGATGACTGGTCACAAGTATTCCCATGTGAGGAACTAGAGGGCTAGTTACATACCTATCCTTTAAAGATCAGTCTGGGCTGCAAGGGAAGATTTAGGCTTACAGGAGAGTCAAAATTTCACACCTGCTGATCACCACGTAGACAGCATATTTCACTGGGAGCTCCAGATGAACGTCGGTTTTGCTGGTCATGGGTTTATTATTCTCACTGGAGAGAGAGTGGGGGGAACCTTATTGAACAGAAACCCAGGGGAGAACTCTCTGCAGGGGCATGAGGCGAAAGCAGGAGGGATACAGCTGGCCTCACCTGCTCGCACTGGCCTTCAGAAGCATCTTGTTGCCCAGGGTGGCCTTGTAGGAGACATCAAATGTGACTATGAAGGTGCCCTGGGAGAAGACAGAAGGAATGAGGACAAGGAAGGTCATGGGAGAATATGAGACAGGAGCAGGTCAGGACAGAGGAGAGAGTGACGAGCATCTGTGGGGAGGCGCTCACCTTGGTGCCCTCTTGGAAGATGGGGTGGTTGATGCTACAGCTGCTGCTTTTCCGGCCCTCATCCCCAGCGGGCCCTCCCTCACACGCCAGGCGCAGTGGGCGCTGATGGGGTTGCTTTCAGGGAAGGAAATAAAATTCAAAAAATGTTATCCATGTACATTTTGGGGATTGATATATAACAGTGGCGGCACTGTGGAGCAGTAGGAGAAAGGACAGAATTTTCAACAAAAAATACTAGGAAAATTAGCCAATACAAAAAAAAAAAAATCAAGCAATCTGAAAAACAAACAAACAAACAAAAAACCCAATGAATTCCTACCTCACTCCATACACTACAATAAATTCCAACTAGATTAAATATTTCACATGAAAAAGCAAAATTATGAAGCTCCTAAAATGTAATAAAGGGGAATATCTTGGTAACATTGGAGTAGGGAATTATTTCTTAAACAAGATCAGCTGGGAGCCAACCGAGGGCGTTCCTGTCCGGGCTGCAGCCACAGGTGGGAGCCCCGTGGAAGCGCCCTCCCGAGGCCCCACTGTCCACGCTGACCACCCAGCCTTCCCGCTGCGGATGTCATGAGTAACACCACAGTGCCCAATGCCCCCCAAGCCAACAGGGACTCCATGGTAATGTATGTGCAGAAGAAAAAGCGAGTGGACCAGCTTCGCCATCACCTGCTCCCCATTTACAGCTTCGACCCCGCGGAGGAACTGCATGAGGCCGAGAAGAAGCTGCTCTTGGATGTGGGGGACCCCAAGGTGGTACACAGCTGGCAGAGTAGCGACCAGCACACGCTGATGCCCCTGCTGGACGTCAAGACCTGACCTCACCCCCGCCCCCTCCCCCCAGAACCATGACATCACCAAGATCAGCACATAAAAACACTAAACCTAAAGGAAGTTTTGGTAAAAATCAACCACAATCAAATTAACACATTTGATTTATTAAAAGTCCCTCTAAAAGAAACTGAAAAGACGCTTGTCTTCAGGGCTGGAAAATATATCTAAACCCATGTAAATGGAAAAGTACTGGTAACCAGAATATTAAAGAATGCTTACAATTAAGAAAAGTATGTGAAAGTGCGTGGGTGGGTAATGGGATAATGGGGTGATGGGCCTTAAGGAAGTCAGTTTACGTAATGTAGGTATTATATGCAACTGATGGGTCTCTGAATTCTGCCCCTGAAACTAATAATATGATATATGTTAACTAAATTGAATTTACATAAAAAAATAAATGAAAATGAAAGTATGGACAATTCAGTAGAAAAATAAAAAAATTTGCACAGGCACTTCCTAAAAGAAGAAATCAAAATCACCAGGAAATAGACAAAAGGTTCCTCAACTTTATTAAAGAAATGCAAATTAAAACTGTAAGGAAATATCACCAGATGGACAAAAATTTAAAACTCTGACAATGCCAAGTGTTACAGTGGATAGAAACTCACAGAAACTCTAATAATCTGCTGATGGAAGTGCAGATAGGTGAAAATGGTTGGTCTCTACTTATTATAATTGAAGATACAGGAATCCAAGATCCAGCAAGTCCATATGTAGCAAATACCTTCCAAATGTTATGCATACGTGCACCAATATACATGCTCAAGAACAGTCATGGCCAAAATCAGGGAACAACTCAAATGACCACAAATTGTAATATGAGTACAGATGTCCACTCACACCATTGTTGTTTAAGGTATTACTGGAGTCCTGGCCTCAATAATCCAACAATAAAAAGAAATAAAAGGCATCCAAATTGCAAGAAAGAAGTCAAGCTATTCGCTATTCACAGAGGACAAAATTCGCTATTTAAAAACCTAGAAGACTCTGCAAAAAGTTCCTGGAACTGATACACAAATTCAGCAAACTCAAACAATATAAAATCAAGGTACATAAATCTATTGCATTTCTTTTTTATTGTTGTTTTTTTTTTGTTTTTACTTATTAAAATTCAGTTAGCCAAGGTAAGTACATCATTAGTTTTTGATATAATGTTCAATGATTTATTAGTTGAGAATATCACCCAGGGCTCATCATATTAGCTGAGAATATCACCCAGGGCTCATCATATTAGTTGAGAATATCACCCAGGGCTCATCATATTAGTTGAGAATATCACCCAGGGCTCATCATATTAGTTGAGGATATCACCCAGGGCTCATCATATTAGTTGAGGATATCACCCAGGGCTCATCATATTAGTTGAGGATATCACCCAG
>NC_081567.1:15405938-15407250 GCF_022355385.1 Mustela nigripes | reverse complement strand
TGCTCATCATATTAGTTGAGGATATCACCCAGGGCTCATCATATCACATGCCCTCTTTAATGCCCATCACCCATTTACCCCACCCCCCACCCACCTCTGTTACATTTCTATACACCAGTAATTAAGCAGCAGAGTGAGAAATCAAGAAATTGATCCCATTTACAATTGCACCAAAAACCAAACGATACCTACAAATAAATCTAACCAGAGGTAAGGGATCCATACTCTTCAAAAATTGAACACTTAGGAAAAAAGTTGAAGAGGACACAAAGAAATGAAAAAATATTTCATACTTAGAGATTGGAATTAAAACATTATTAAAATGTCATATTACCCAAGGCAACCTACACATTTAAATCAATCCCTAACAAAATATCACCAGCATTCTTCACAGAGCTAGAACAAACAAACTTAAAATCTTTATAGAACCAAAAGACCACAAATAGCCAAAGCAATCTCGAAAAAGAAGAGCAAAGCTGGGGGCATTACAATCTAGACTTCAAGTTGTGTTACAAAGCTGTAGTCATCAAGATAGTATGATACAGATACAAAAATAGACACACAGATAAATGAAACAGAAAAGAAAGCCCAGAAATGGGCCTACAACTATATGGTCAACTAATCTTTGATAAAACAAGAAAGAATATCCAATGGAAAAAAGTCTCTTCAACAAATGGTGATGGGAAAATTGGACAGTCACATGTAGAAGAATGAAACTGGACCACTTTCATACAACATACAAAACAATAAATTCAAAGTGGAATAAAGACCTAAATGTGAGACAGGAAACCATCCTAGGGAAGAACAGAGGCAGCAACCTATAGGACCTCAGTCTAAGCAACTTCTTACCAGGCACATCTCTGGGGGCAAGGGAAACAAAACCAAAGTGAACTTTTGGGACTTCATCAAGATGAAAAGTTTCTGCACAATGAAGGAAACAATTAACAAGATAAAAAGGTAACCAATGGAATGGGAGAGGATATTTGCAAATGGCATATCTGATAAAGAGTTAGTAATCAAAATCTATAAAGAATTTATCAAACTCAACAACCAAAAAAATGAATAATCCTGTTAAGAAATGGGCATAGTGATTCACAGACCTGTACCCCTGGGGATAAAAATATATGTTTATAAAAAATAAAAAATTAATTTTAAAAAAAGAAATGGGCATAAAAAAATTTTAAAAACTACATTGAGATATCACCTCACACCTATCAGAATGGCTAACATGGGGAATTAGAGAGGAGAATGGAGTTGGGGGAAATTGGAAGGGGAGGTGAACCATGAGAGACTATGGACTCTGAAAAGCAAT
>NC_081567.1:15382463-15390787 GCF_022355385.1 Mustela nigripes | reverse complement strand
TCTCCAACACTTGTTTCTTGCCTTGTCAATTTTTGCCATTCTACCTGTGTGTAAGGTGGTATCTCCATGTGGTTTTGATTGGACATACAAGTGGCTACCAGACACATGAAAAAATGCTCATCATCATTAGCCGTCAGGGGAATTCAAATCAAAACCACATTGAGATACCACCTTACACCAGTTAGATTATGGACATTTTAAATTACAAATTTATGTATATCCTCTTTTAAAAAGTTTTTCCAATGGGACACCTGGGTGTCTCAGTGGGTTAAGCCTGTGCGTTTGGCTCAGGTCATGATCTCAGGGTCCTGGGATTGAGCCCCGCATCGGGCTCTCTGCTCAGCAGGGAGCCTGCTTCCCCCTGTCTCTCTGCCTGCCTCTCTGCCTACTTGTGATCTCTGTCTGTGTCCCAAATAAAGAAATGAAATCTTTAAAAAAAAACTTTTACCAATGTCAGTTATACTTCAATTTTAAAAAATATGCAAAACGTTCTATTTTCCAATCTTATTTGTGACAAGCCATTTAATTATCTTCTTGGCTTGTGTGACTCCCTTCTTTTAATCACTTTAACCAATAAAGTAACATCTTTCCTTCTGCTATTGAGGTTGATTCTTTCTTGATGGTCAGTGTTCAGGTATTCCAGGCTAATGTGAATGAGCCTTCCTTGGTACATTTTAATGCATGATGAAGCTGTCAATGTCCAAGACTACTAAAATGTTATAACTCCAGGTGATATTTTAAAATAAATCTTACCATCAAGAAACAATGATTATATGATTCTGAAAGCAAAGTCTCCTTTGCAATTTTATAGCAAAACTATCCTCGGTGCTCTACTCCCCCTCTCTGGGGAGCATATCTGTGGAGGAATCTGAAACCTCCAGTTTCTTCCACAGGAACTGGGAACAAGAATGAGGACAAGCTCAATAATGGAGAACATCAAGGGATAGACCCCAAAATAGTGTCATCCACTCCTGGACTCAGAGTAAGAAACACCTTTATATGACATTGTCCAGAACCTTAAATTAGAGAAATCTCAAGACAAGCCCTTGAGGATAGGGAGTACTACTCCTAGACTGTGAGCTTGCTGGACACAGGAAACCCATGCCTAATGAGAGACCCTATATCTGCACTGACCACAGTCACAGTCAGAGAAAGAGCTTCTGGCAGAGATACTCTCTGACCCATCATCTTTGAAGTCATGCTGGTGAAAAGTCTTACCTCCATCCTGACTACAGAAAACATTTCAGCCAAAATTCCAACCTGATAGCATCAATGGATTCACCAGAGAAATAAGCTCTACAAGTGAAGGGCCTGTGAAAAGGGTTTTTCTCAGAATACATCCCTCATCCAGTACGAAAAGATCCACACCAATGAGAAACCCTGTCATTATCCCCAGTGTGACAAGACCTTCTGTGGGAGCTCCAACCTCATTAAGCACCAGTGAATCCACTCTGGCAAATATATATCTGTGGGGAGTATGGCAAGGGCTTTATAGTCAGCTCTGTGCTGCTGGCTCACCAAATACTGCATACTGCACTGAAGCCCTACATCTGTCCCCAGTACATGAAGGCTCTGGGGATGGGTAGAAGCTAATATTCTACAAGAGGGTTCACACAGGTGAGCAGCTTCTGTCAGCTTTAGGTGGAAGACCTCCCTCACCTAGCACATTCATCTACAAACAGGGGGAAAGCCTTACAGGTGTGAGGAGTATGGGGAGAGCTTTAGCCTCTGCACCAAGCTCAAAGGCCATGTGGCTTGTCACCAGCCCCAGGCACCACCTGAGGGCATTAGCCCTTCTAGTCCCCCTCTGCTGGAGCTGAGCAGAAGCCCCAGGTCCTTCATGTCCCTTCAGCAACCTCCTTTGCTTTTTCTTGCCCCTCCACCACAGTGACTGATGTTCCCACCCCATCCAGTCTCCAGGCTCTACCCATGCCCCTCTTCTTCAGACTCCTCCCCCACACCATCTTTTACCTCCCTTATGTCTCCATTTTCTGTCTCCAGTATTTATCAACCCTCCCTCATTCCTCCTCCACTCACCCCTTCCCCAGCTCTCCCTCTGCCCCAGGGATCCCTGCAGAGTCCAGACTCCAAGTTCACCCTCCACAGATGAACCAGAAGCAGTAATGGCTGCTGAGTTTTCCTGTCCTGAGTGTGGGAAGAATTTCCCGGCCAGTGGCATGCTTCTCCATACAGGTGAGCAGCCTTATATGTGCTCTGACTTCGGGAAGTGCTTCACCCAGAGCTCCTTTCTGACCCAACATAGAGAGCCCCATGAAGCAGAGGCCACACTTGAATTTAGAGTGTGGCTGTGGCTTCAGTCAGCATGTCCACTTGATCAATCACCCAAAACATGCACACAGAGGAATAGCCATTCGCAGTACGGGGTTCTTCAATGTGGGAAATCTTTCAGCCAGAGGTCTAACCTTGCCAGATGGACCCATGTGGTGTGGTCCTAGATGAGCCCTTTGATAGCCTGGCAGGCGGACCTGTAGATGGGTCATTCATTTCCTTCTCTATCCATACCCTTAGGAAAGTCTTATTCTGCTCTCTATCTTCCTCAGAAATGCTGAGTGGTTTTGCTTTGCTCAGCTCAGCCCTGCTTTGTTTTGTTTTTCCTGAATTCCTCTCCCTTCCCTCAACTTCACAGTTTACAGAAGGATTTAGATGGTAAGCAAAAGTATGTTACTGAAATACGGGTATATTCTCAGTATGGACAAGGATATTAAGTGACATCTTAATATCAGAGATTAATAAGTCATTTTTCTGTGCTTTAAAAATCATTTAATTTTTTAAAATATTTTAAAATTTATTTTTTATTTATTTTCAGCATAACAGTATGCATTATTTTTGCACCACACCCAGTGCTCCATGCAATCTGTGCCCTCTATAATACCCACCACCTGGTACCCCGACCTCCCACCCCCCGCCCCTTCAAAACCCTCAGATTGTTTTTCAGAGTCCATAGTCTCTCATGATTCACCTCCCCTTCCAATTTCCCCCAACTCCCTTCTCCTCTCCATCTCCCCATGTCCTCCATGCTATTTGTTATGCTCCACAAATAACTGAAACCATATGATAATTGACTCTCTCTGCTTGACTTATTTCACTCAGCATCATCTCTTCCAGTCTCGTCCATGTTGCTACAAAAGTTGGGTATTCATCCTTTCTGATGGAGGCATAATACTCCATAGTGTATATGGACCTTATCTTCTTTATCCATTCGTCCGTTGAAGGGCATCTTGGTTCCACTCTCCCATCTTCTTCTTCCACCACTGTTTCTGTGTTTTTGTGTTTGTCCTGATAGTATATAAATCTTACACTTGGGGTTCTTTTTGACAAAGTTCTTCCTTTATTTGCATATATATATTTTTTTCTCTTGTCATATACTTTTATCAGTCCTTTTGTTTGTCTGTTTTTGTTTGTCTACTTCATAAATCTTACCTTGGGCCCCATTCGGGCTGAACCTTCTCTTTCATCTTCCCTTTCTTTCCTGTCTCTCACTCTCTCTCTCTCTTTTTTTCTTTTTCTTTTCTTTTGTCTCTCATTTGGGTGGGGAATCCTGATTGCTCAGAAGTGTTCCAGGGTGCACCTTGACTGCACCATGGTCGATACATCCAGCTACATCTGTTCAGTCATCTCTCACCAAAATGACTAGGAAGAGGAATGCCCAACAGAAGAAAACTACAGAGGATGGACCTTCTGCAACAGAGCTAATGGATATCAACATAGACAATATGTCGGAAAGAGAATTCAGGCTAACAATTATCCAGGCAAGAGCTAGGTTGGAGAAAGCCATGGGTGACCAAACGGAATTGATTAAGGCCGAGCTGAAAGCGACCAGAGATGATGTTCACAATGTTAGGGTGGAGCTAAAAGCTACCAGGGCTGAGGTTCACAATGCTCTCAATGAGTTCCAATCTAATCTAAACTCTCTCAAAGCTAGGGTAACTGAGACAGAAGATAGAATTAGTGATCTGGAGGACAAACAGATAGAGAGAAAGGATCAGGAGGATGCCTGGCACAAACAGCTTAGAAACCATGAAAACAGAATCAGGGAAACAAATGATGCCATGAAACGTCCCAACGTCAGAATTGTTGGAGTCCCTGAAGGGGAGGAGAAAGAAAGAAGTCTAGAAGATAAAGTGGAACAAGTTCTTCATGAAAATTTTCCCAATCTCGTGAATGGAACCAGCGTTCATGTACTAGAGGCCAAACGATCTCCACCCAAGATTACAGATTTCCAAAAAAACATCAAGGCACCTGATAGTCAAATTGAGGAATCATAATTGTAGGTAAAATCTCTTGAAAGCCACTAGGACAAAGAGCCTCCTTACTTACAGAGGAAATCCCATCAGAATAACGTCAGAGCTGTCCACAAAGACCTGGCAAGCTAAAAAAATCGTTTTATTTGTTGGTTTTCCCAACAGTGTGCTATTAAAAGTGGGGGAAAAAAGTTGAGCTACACTGTGAGAATTCAGACTGCATAGATGTCCTTAATAGCATCAGTCATCCAGTTTCTAAGCCCTAATCTTGATTCCTCTTTCTCTTGTAACTTAAGTCCCACCAGGCACCACATCCTATTTGTTCTGCTTCAGAAAGTCTTCTCACCTTTGTCCCTTCTCTCAGTGGCCAGTGCTACTGCCTTAAGTGCAAACTCTTGTCATCATTTCCCTGGATTATATGAAAGACTCCTAGCCAACCTCCCCTGCTTCCAGTCTCTGCATTCTGGTTCATCATCCATATAATCCACCAGTTAGAGTCCTCACTTTAACCCCAGACTCCAATACTAAATCTGATGTCATTTCCCTGCTTAAAAGAATTCATGCCTGCCACCCCATCCCCCAACGTGGCCTATAAAATAGAGCTCAAATGCTTCAGCATACCTTAAATGGCTTCTCACTTGGCTTTGTCCTACCTCCACAGCTTTAGTGGCCATGGCATTCACGCCTCTTGCACTTGTTTTATTTCCAACTACCCAGGATGCCCTTTCCCCTTTTCTGTGACCTAAACGTGTCCTACTTATCATATGAGTCCCAACTCCACTGAAAGCTTTCCCAAACTCTCTTATCATACTTGGTATGATAACTTATACTGCAGCATGATGAACCATCATGACTGTCTGGTCACATCGCTGCCTCCTCTAGTAGACTGAGCTCCATGAGAGCCAAGACTCAGGCACAGTGCTTGACTCATAGTAGATACTCAATAAATATTAAATAATATAATAATATAATATTAAATAAGGAACCACTTCCAGTTGCTCAAGTTTTTTTTTTAAAGATTTTATTTATTTACTTATTTGTCAGAAGAGAGAGAGAGAGATAGCAAACACAAGCAGGCAGAGTGGCAGACAGAGGCAGAGAGAGAAGCAGGCTCCCCGCCAAGCAAGGAGCCCGATGCAGGACTCGATCCCAGGATCTTGGGATCATGCATGACCTGAGCCAAAGGCAGTGGCTTAACTGGCTGAGCCACCCAGGCGTCCCAAGTTGCTCAAGTCTTTTATCCTAAAACTTGGGTTTCTTTTACTCTTCTTGTCCTCTCAAGCGACAAAATGGATATATTTGGAAATTTAACCAAAATGATCACATCCTATTTATGTCTTCCTAGTCCATGTGCCTGCCATTCAGTCATTCCATGGTTATTTTTGTAGTGATACCAGAGAAAAACAACTGAGAACAACACTGTTTACTTGGGTCCAGTGCATTTCATCCACATATTTGTAATAATGAGATTACTAAAAATTTACAGGATGATCTCATCAAAATTTTAGCAGCATCAGTGATAGTGCCAAAAGGCCTTCAAGTTATTTTCAATAATCAGCATTTTTGATGGCAAAATACTTGAGATTAATAAGTCACTATTATAGGATCTCTTTAGCATCTGGCCTAGTGAATACAGCACATAGGATATGAGATGAAGATCTCATGGGAACAACTCCATACACTTGGCCTGTGGCATAACTTCAGCCTGGGCTCAAGTTATACAATTAATGAGACCAACTGAGCACAAGAATGCCTGCCTCAGCTAAAAACCTCAGTGTTCCCAGGATTAGATACATATTTCAGAAAAATCAGGTCACAGTTATAGATTTACTTTTATGTATGATGTTACATTATTATGAAATGCAAGAAGAAAATAAAAGTATAGGCTCAACTATTAAACTTTTAGCAAGTTGGACTACATCTTTAAGCATACTTTATTCAATTAATTTCATCTTAAGTAACTCTGGACTCACTTCAAGTGCCCATTAAGTTTCATCTACAAAATAAGGCAAAAAGTTTCAATAAAACAGACCATAGTACAGAAATTACGAATTCACTGGATGTGGTTTCACAGAAATGTTCAGCAATTAATGAAGACTTGAAACCCCATTTTTTGGTCATTTTATGTAACTGAAATGTCTAAGGGTACAGACATTTCTCAGTTCTGGTACATCATGATCCAGGGGTTGAGATATTATCAAGAAGGCTTGATCTATCCCTGTCTTTCAGGTCTGCTCTGAAATATGGCTTCAGTATTGGCTTCAATATAAGGTTCCAGCCTGAAGCTCTAGCAACTCCAGGTCCAGTTGAAGTACTACTACATTTCAGTATCCAAGAAATAAGCCCCCAAATTGGGACTCATGGACATGTAGCCCTACCAAACCCAGTACTGTGGTTAGGAGGACAGACTGTTCTGGTTTGTCTAAGCCTGGGTCATGTTGCCCCTCCTGAAGATGGAGGATGGAGTCAACACCACCAGAACTAAGAACTGAAAATGAGAAGTCGGTAGTGATTTTGCAAAGAAAACCCAGGTTGGGGGTGCCTGGGTGGCTCAGTGGGTTAAAGCCTCTACTTTCGGCTCAGGTCATGATCTCAGGGTCCTGGGATGGAGCCCCGCATCGGGCTCTCTGCTCAGCGGGGAGCCTGCTTACCCCCTCTCTCTGCCTGCCTCTCTGCCTGCTTGTGATCTCTGTCAAATAAATAAATAAAATCTTTTAAAAAGAAAGAAAGAAAGAAAGAAAGAAAACCCAGGTTTTTATTACCAGAAGAAGGCATATGTTGGGCAGACACAGAACAGTAGATGGCCATTATAACAAGGTTCACCTGCTCCAAGAGCAAAGGGAGCCAATAACACCTTTTTAGACCCTTTCATCCTGTTGTCATTAGCCCACTAGAGAGTTCCACCCTGATTCTGTCTTATTTCTAAATCCCTTCACAGTTCATCTTCACTAACTCATATCCTGTATCCTCACTTTCTGGGACAATTCTAATTTCAGATATCCTGTCTTAAGCCTCCCCATAAACAAAATTTATATTTAGTAGATTAGACGTTGGACTGATCTTTGCTTTGGACAATATGGTCATGGTATGTAGAATCCCAGGAAAGACATACAAAAGAAAATGACCGGGAATTGTTGCTTCACACCGTCAGACAGCTGAGGCATGTCTGAAAAGGGGCTGGCATGCTGCCCACTGGGGTTTACTTAACAACCGGTAAGTTTGTTCTCCCCCTGCCTAAAACAAAGGAAAACCTAAACCTCTAGAAACTAGAAGCTTTGGAAGCAGCCCAATTACTTGATAGTATGCGAGACACCTTAAGAAATAATGGTGACTGCAAAGACCAAAGGAGCTGCTCTGCACCACCTCTACACAGATCAGCTAGGAAAGTGCATACTACCTAAATGTAAGGCTGAGTACTGGGCAGGTGTCCACATGGAGGCAACAGTAGCAGAGGATGGCACCATCTCTGGGCCTTCACCAAGTACCAGCAAGAAAAATTCTTCACGGAAACTTCCAAGTTAAGACAAAGGGATGGGAGTGCCCAGGCAATCGTTTGGCTATGACCAGCAAAACTCAGTGGAGAGAGGAGAGCCTAGAATGTTTTCAGGTAAAAACACTTTGGGTCATTTGCTTTCTCCAAAAGCCATTATCATAAGCTGAGGGGACTGTATGTTAAGGGAGATGCCAAGTAACTTGTACTGGAATAAGGTCCATCTTATCAGCAGCAAGTCGAAATTCCAACTGGGAAGTAGCTATCCATTATAGCTCAGTAAGGGTTCTGGAGTAAGTTAGAAGCACTATGAACATTTGACCGTTCAACAAGGTTACTTAAAAAAAAAAAAAAAAAAAAAAAAAAAAAAGCCTCAGATGGGGCACCTGGCTGGCTCAGTGGGTTAAAGCCTCTGCCTTCTGTTCAGGTCATGATCTCAGGGTCCTGGGATCGAGCCCGGCATCCGGCTCTCTGCTCAGCAGGGAGCCTGCTTCCTCCTCTCTCTGTCTGCCTCTCTGCCTACTTGTGATCTCTGTCAAATAAATAAATAAAATCTTAGAAAAAAAAAAAGA
>NC_081567.1:15369287-15382363 GCF_022355385.1 Mustela nigripes | reverse complement strand
TCGGCCTCTTTCTTAATTGTGAACTATGTTAAAAAAAAAAAAAAAAACCTAAAAAAAAAAAAAGACTCAGGAAAAAAAAAAAACCTCAGAAAGTTAAGTAGAAGTTAGTGTTCGGTTTCAAACCTACAGAATGAATAGCTACAGACCCCCTTTCTAAAAATGTATGTTTCTCATTTTTCTTTTATATATTCAGATTAAATATAAAAATTTATTTTTCTTTTATATATTAAATTAATATTATGTACATCAGTTCTGATCAAAGCTAGAGGCATCCTGTTGGATTATAGTCCTGCAAAAGCATTTATATAGAGATAAATAATGTAACATATTTGAAGCATTCAATAAAAACATATTTTTAGAACAACTTCATGCCAGTTTCTGTGCTAGTACAGAGGACAGAACAGTGAACCAGGCAGAAATTAGCCCTGCACTATCATGTAGCTTTCTAGTGACCTACTTTGATACAGAGCTTATACGGGTCTCACTAAGCTTTCTTCTTTTTCCTGCAAGTAATCAGATTTTTCAGATTGAAATAATATACTTAACAGTAGACACATGTCAAGCTTGAGACTACCCAGTATCTTTGGAATATTCTTTTTATATTTGGGGATTTTGTCCAAGATAGAATTCCTGCCTCCTTAAGGTAGAACTCAATTTCCCAGGCTTTCTTGAATCTAAAGAGTAGGCAAAGACCTAGCTATTGTAAACTGGGGAGCACATGATTCTCTGATTCAGAAGACATCAATTCAAAGATGCAAGCTTCATGAAGAATCCACTTTCCAGAAGATGTTAGGGTAGAAGGATCCGGCTTTCCAGAGCACCATGGTGAAGTTTTTGGCATCCGGAGTCTAACAGTACAAATTGTGGTGGTGTCTCATAGCAGCTGGCCCACAGAATTATTTGTTTCTGGCTGCACAGATTACTGGCCTCTCTGGCCATACCAGAGACACTGTGAGCTACCTAAGATTTTCAATTGCTTATCTTTTTAAAACCAATTAGACTAAGTTCTGTTCTTTGCGAAGAACTGTGACTAATACATATACTGAACTACTGTTTTATGCCAGAACCTAAGGTGCATATTCCTGTTACTTTACTTAAATTTCATAAGCTGCATTTAAGGTATAAATTATTATACATTGTACAGATGAAAAAACTGAGATTCAAAAGCCACTTAATTCATTTTACGCATAGTCACTAAAGACCAACTGTGCGTCAGCCACTGGGAATAGAGTATTAGAGGAAATAGCTCCCTGCAACTATAAAAAGAATGGCATATTGGTTTTTTTAAGCATCTCTTACCAAATAAGAGGGACCAGATATCAGCTGTCTAGAGAGAAGGACCTCATGCCTAGTAAGGCCTCACTTTAAATATAGAAAACCCCTAAAAATAGCCACCCATGTTAGAGACTCAACAGGTGATTGGCCCCAAAAGAGGGAGGAGAATCTAGGCCTCCCTGAAGGAGAGCAAAAGGACAGTGCAGTTTCCAGCTTCTCTCATGACCACAATGGCTCTGCCTCTGAGGTCCTTGAGTCGGGGCTTTGCAAGTGCAGCAAAGGGGGACCACGGAGGGGCAGGAGGTGAGTTTGGCTGAGACCTGATCCTGTGGCTTGCCTACCTGTACCCCTCTCCCACCTCTGGCCTTCCAGGGCCCAATGACACCTCCACAGACGAACGCTCCCGCTCTGACCTTCAGAGGCCCTGGCCTCCCACTTCTCTCTCATCTCGGCTTCCCCTCTCCTTCTGTAGCCAACACCTGGCGTTTCCTGACCTTTGTTCTGGCATTGCCAAGCGTGGCCCTCTGCACCCTCAACTCCTGGCTCCACGCACGCCACCAGGAACGCCCTAAGTTCATCCCCTATCGCCACCTCCGTATCCGCACCAAGGTACGCTGGTCTGAGGCCTCTGCCCCAGGGTGGGAGCGAGGGTCAGGTGGGCAAAGGGTGCTGGGGTGGGGGTGAGGGACAGACGCAGAACCCCTCGGCCTGGACCGCGCTGACAATCCGCTCTCCCTCTCTTCACAGCCCTACTCCTGGGGAGACGGCAACCACACTCTTTTCCACAATCCCCACGTCAACCCTCTGCCCACTGGCTATGAACAGCCCTGAGACCCTGGGAGATGCCACCAGGTGCAATAAAGGTGGAAGCTATGTGTCCGCAGCCTCCTTGGGACAGGGTGGGGGGGGTGTGTGTGCGTCAGAATAGCTCCCCTGGGTGCAGATGTACAGTGCAGTCTGTGCTCTCCTTGTTCTTCCCAAGGCCATGATTTGGGAGGTGCTGGAGGGATGTCCTCAGTGACTAGGTGGGAGACCCCCCTCCACTGCTTTTCACTCACCTATTAATAACTAGGGCTCTGGGCTGTGAAGGTCTTTCACATAACACTGAATCGTCACAGTATCTCTGGGAGCAAGATGTAATTTTGATTCCCCTTCTCTAGAGGAGGAACTGAGATTCTTAGAGATTAAATTACTTAAATGAGGCCCCTGCTCAGAGGCCCTCTGGGAACTCCGGGCTGCAGATCAGTTTTTGCCTGACACACACTGACAGTATCTGTGAATTATGGCTTTCTGGAGACAACCCTGATTCCAAACAGGATCTACAGCCCTATGCATGAGGCATCATGACCTAATTTTGGATTTGGAATATTTCAGCCATTCTCTATGACCACTCATAATGTGTCTTCTGATTGGTCTGGGACATCAGACGTTCCTTTTTGGAAGTCTTTGGGGACCTCCTTCAAGAGGGGTAATGGTTCAAACAAGTTCAGGACATTTCACCCCACTCCTAGGACAGTCTGCTCATTTGCCATTACCAAGGATCCTGAAGCCTGTGTTGAACCCCATGAGCAAAACACACATAGAGTTCTTCCTTTGGTTTCTCCCCTGATACTACTCATAGCACCACTTAAAAAAAATTATCTCCTGCCTCAGTCACCTAAAAAAGTGAGAGAATGTTTTCTAGGCCCACAAAGAGGTTACCCCAATTCTCCCTAGAACAGGACTCAGGTCCCTGAATTAGAGCTCTTTCATATAAGAAGAATGTGTTATAAACATTCTTATTTAATGAAGCAATTCCTTTTTTTTTATTATATTAGTCACCATGGGTGCATCATTAATTTTCGATGTAGTATTCCATGATTCACTGTTTGCATACAACATGCAGTGCTCCATGGGATAGGGACAATTCTTTATATGTGTGAAAATTCATGTTGTCTTCATGTTTGGTTCTGGAAAAAGTGGGTTATTACTGAAGACCTGACAAATATGTGAAAATATAAAAACCTTTCAATGCCTTGAAAAGTTTGCTTAGCACCCAATAAGTTGCTCAGACCAGCCCAGAACTATACAGAAATTTTTCCCATGGAAGCAGATTTGTAGGCAAAGGCAAAACCAGTCCTTGGGGGTAGAGACAAACAGAAAAGTGAATTATTAGGACAAAGGCAAATTTGCAGCCTCACAGCTGGCATCCCCCCCACTGAATGTGGCCGTGTCTTCAGGTTTGTTATCCGTCATTTCTTTGTACTGATGTTTGAAGAAGCCAAGCTATGAAAGGAAGTAAATCAGAAGAGCTGGGTAAGAGGACAGGGAGGAAAGCTGGGAGTAGGAAGAAGCTGAGAGAGAAGACAAGAAGGGAAATAAGCTGACTCGTATTTGTGTGCCAAAACACTCATGTGAATAACAGCTATCATGTATTATCTACTGTGTGCAAGCACAGCAGTTATGCATAAAAGTTATAGTAGAAAAGCATAAATTCATAGGAAGGCCTACACACATACCCCGGCTTCACTTCTGTCTCAAACTACACTGTAATATAGGCATGACTATCATTTCAAAAATGAGGAAACAAGCTCAGAGAAATTGGACAACTTGCCTCACATTAAAAAGTGAGTAGGGCACGGATTGCATGGAGCACTGGGTCTGGTGCAAAATTTTTGGGACTTCATCAAAATCAAAAGCTTCTGCACAGCCAAGGAAATAGTCAAAAAAAAAAAAAAAAAAAAAAACCAAAGAGGCAACCCACGGAATGGGAGAAGATATTTGCAAATGACAGTACAGACAAAAGGTTGATATCTAGGATCTATAATGAACCCCTCAAACTCAACACACAAAAAACAGACAATCATATCAAAAAATGGGCAGAAGGGGCACCTGGGTGGCTCAGTGGGTTAAGCCTCTGCCTTCAGCTCAGTCATGATTCCAGGGTTCTAGGATCGAGCCCCACATTGGGCTCTCTGCGTGACAGGGAGCCTGCTTCCCCCTCTTCCTCTGCCTGCCTCTCTGTCCACTTGTGATCTCTCTCTCTCTCTCTCTCTGTCACATTAAAAAAAAAGTTAAAAAAAATGGGCAGAAGATATGAACAGACACTTCTCCAAAGATGACATACAAATGGCTATCAGACACATGAAAAAATGTTCATCATCACTAGCCCTCAGGGAGATTCAAATTAAAAGCACATTGAGATATCACCTTACACCAGTTATAATGGCCAAAATTAACAAAACAGGAAACACCATGTGTTGGAGGGGATGTGGAGAAAGGGGAACCCTCTTACACTGTTGGTGGGAATGCAAGTTGGTGCTGCCACTTTGGAGAACAGTGTGGAGATTCCTCAAGAAATTAAAACTAGAGCTTCTCTATGACCCTGCAATTGCACTCCTGGGTATTTACCCCAAAGATACAGATGTCATGAAAAGAAGGGCCATCTGTACCCCAATGTTTATAGCAGCAATGGCCACGGTAGCCAAACTGTGGAAAGAACCAAAATGCCCTTCAACGGATGAATGGATAAGGAAGATGTGGTCCATATACACTATGGAGTATGATGCCTCCATCAGAAAGGACGAATACCCAACTTTTGTAGCAACATGGACGAGACTGGAAGAGATGATGCTGAGTGAAATAAGTCAAGCAGAGAGAGTCAAATTATCATACGGTTTCACTTATTTGTGGAGCATAACAAATAGCATGGAGGACAAGGGGAGATGGAGAGGAGAAGGGAGTTGAGGGAAATTGGAAGGGGAGGTGAACCATGAGAGACTATGAACTCTGAGAAACAGTCTGAGGGGTTTGAAGGGGCGGGGGGGGGGAGGTTGGGGGAACCAGGTGGTGGGTATTATAGAGGGCACGGATTGCACGGAGCACAGGGTGTGGTACAAAAACAATGAATACTGTTACGCTGAAAATAAAATTTTAAAAAATTGCATTGAAAAATAAAACCCTAAATACTGTTATGCTGAAAATAAATAAAAAGAATTTAAATGGGAGGTCGGGGAACCAGGTGGTGGGTATTATAGAGGGCACGGATTGCATGGAGCACTGGGTGTGGTGCAAAAATAATGAATACTGTTGCGCTGAAAATTAAAAATAAATTTTAAAAAAATTTAAAAAAAGGCAACCCCCCACAAAATATAAATATTTAATATCACTAGTTCTTATTTAAAAATAAACTTAAAAGGTATTTTAAAAAGTAAGTAGGATAGAGCCAAAACATACACACAGACCCACCTGATTCCATTGTCAGAGCTCTTCCCACTTTACTATTCTGTCTCTGGGGGGCTGTCTCTAGCCTGTCTCTGGAGGGTTAGATGCTGGTGGTATTGAGAGTGAGATGAAAACAGTCACCTTGTGCAGGATGGCTGTGATGGGAGCCAAAGGCAGAAGTCCTCCAACAGAGCTTCCCACAATGAGAGGAATAGGATCATAGACCTCATACGCTTCAAGCACCATAGAAGTCTGATTTGTGAATGAGACAGTATCAAACTCTTTGCTGTCTCAGACACTTTAAGGTTCCTCAACTTTTAAGTATCTTCAAAACACTCATGAGCCACAGTAGCCACCAGCCCCAGGGACCACTGACTGAAGCCTGCACTGGACCCACTCATGTCCAGGCAGATACCAGCTCTGGAAGGGCACCAGCTGTGGCCATTCTGGGACCATTGGCTTAGGTCCACCTCTGCAGCCACCAGGTCCCAAAAATCATCCCTTAATTCCCTTTGTTCTGTTTGAGTGCTGTTATCCGTCCTTTCCTGACTCGCAGCCACCAATCTCCAAGTTATTACTGGTCCCCAAGTGCAGGGCACTTTTGCATTGGGCATTACTTTCCAATGGCTCAGTGCTGGTGGCTGCCTCCCCCTTCTGTTTATCCTCCAATATCTGCACGTACACTTCCAACTCCTCTGCACTTCTCCACTGATGATCCTGTGCCCTTAGAGATCCAGAAGTGTGTAATCTTACATCTCGGGCTGATTTCATGGGTGCTTAGAGTGCTCTGGTAGATATCTAGCTCAATTCAGGGGACCAGTTGAAATAGGGTCCCCTACTCCTCCACCATCTTGCACCTCCCCCTGTTACAATCATTCTAAGAAATCTTTGTTGCCTTATCTGAAAGCTCATTATGCCATGTTTCAAAATGACACAAAAGCTTTGATAGCTTCATGCCATTATTGAACAAAGTTTCAAAATGGACAACAGCCTAGGAAAAAATAGATACCTGACCCAATAAAATCCAGTTTCAATGGTACAATATTTTCTGGATATATTTTAATTTTTGGATCAGGATCACTCATCCCAGCATTCACACTTCCCTATACTAAATGTGGACCGGAGTCTCATTCAATATTGACTTTGATGAAATTATTCTAAGTTGCAACATTTTACTTCTTCATCTTAATTTTTATGCTTCGACCAAAATTTTTGAGTCATTATCCCATTTTTGTGATTCAGGGATATAGCACAACACAATAGCAACTTTGAAAATATGCAAAGGGAAAAGTGTGAACAGAACACCTGTTACTTTCCTTTTACACAAAAGCCCACGGCAGCCCTTGGAGTCCATGGACAACCGTTAGGAAGATAATAGGAAGGATATAGCAAGATTTCTATGAAAGTCACCATTTCAGATATGTGAGTTGTATGGGTTAAAAATTCTTTCTTGCTGTATTTTTTTTCCTCTAAAACTCAGCACTTAGGAAACGACATGGAACACATTTGGTAAAACAACAGTCCAAAGCTGGACTCTCTTAAAGTCTAATCTGGAGCCCTACTTAAATCTATTGCATAATATTTCATCCTTCTGGAGACTCCAAAGGGATTGGGGACCCTATGATGATGAAAGAAGGAGACATTTTTCTGTGGCAGTAAAGAGTCGTTTTTTGCTTCCCCTATAATCTCATGATCAACTGCCTCCCCTTTCTGTGTTTCTTTTTTTTTTTTTTTAAGATTTTATTTATTTATTCGACAGACAGAGAGAGATCAGAAGTAGGCAGAGAGACAGGCAGAGAGAGAGAGAGACAGACAGAGGGAAGCAGGCTCCCTGCTAAGCAGAGAGCCCGATGTGGGACTCGATCCCAGGACCCTGAGATCATGACCTGAGCCGAAGGCAGCAGCTTAACCCACTGAACCACCCAGGTGCCCCCCTTTCTGTGTTTCTAATTAGGACATCCACATGGACCAAACACCTGGGAAGTGGCAGCAACAATGGATCACTCCAGAGCAGGGAATGACCTGAGATGTGTTGACACCTAGCTCACTAACAGACACCACTTTGAACTTTATGCTAAGATGGGTGGCGTAAAAGTAACAATGACCATACTGGGGGCAGCAGGTCTCTGATCTAGGAGTTCAAAGTGCCTGCCAATCACTAACCATAGCAAACAATATCCCCTTCCCTATCTCCTAGGATTTGTAAGAAGCACCAGTGTACTGGTTCACTCAAATGACCTTTCCACCAGCGGCTCTTTTCTTGCCTCACTCCAACCTGCCACAGCTCCACGAGCTCCTCATCAGTGACAGCTTGGAGAACTGAGTGAGTAGAATAAGAAGCCAGATTATGCCAATATAGGAACATAATAACCTCCCTTCTATTTAACTTTCTTGTCCAGGCCCCAGGATTCAGGGCTGGCCACCATCCAATATTGGTTAAGGGACACCATGGGCATCCCTGTACAGGACCCATATGCCTAAAAGGCCTTAATTTTAATTTTAATTTAATTATTAATTAAAAATTAATTAATTAATTAATTATAATTTAATTAAAAATAAAATCTTTGACTTTTTCCCCCCAAAAACGTACATACATTGGTTTTGTGTGATGTGTTAATTTGTTAAGGCCAACATTTAAATACACACTTTTTATAATTAAGTCTCAGCATTTTTTCATTCACTATATCTGAAATCTCAAAAAATTGAAGTGTCCTGGGTTTCTTGATCTCTGAGAGATGCTAGAGCTAGGTGAGCCAAAGTGGCACTGGGGCAATACTCCTGCTAGCTTTCTATTCCTCCTTCCCATTTAGCAATGCTGACAAAGCCTGAAAACCACGTTTACAAATTCCAATGTGTAGACATTTTGTTCCCAGTTCAGTTTGGGAAATCTGGACTGAGATTCCGGAGACAAAGCTGATACTGACATTATTTTACTAGGAATAAGGTTGAAAGGGAAGCACAGAGCAAATCATGGTTTCTGCATCAAAGACTGCCCTCTAGAAATGGAATGCAATCCTAACATCATCAACTTGGATAGCTCAGATGTCAACCTGAAAATTATAGGGAGTCACTAAAGATAGAAGAGGATTGTGGCTTGTTCAGTACTGCATTTTGGAAAGACCATTGGTAGCAAGTGAAGCAAGAGAGACTAGAGCTTGAATCTATTGTTCATGTATTTCTAAGTAGAAATCCAAACCCACTCCACCCAGGGGCATGTTTAAGATCCTGTTCTGAGGTTTCCAGTTACAGCTTTGACAAGACAAATGACCCCTCCCAGACAAGGCACTTTGTGTGGACACATTGCATCCTCCCAAGGAGAGAAAGCAGCCTGACCCTAGCCTCACTCATGTTGAACAGTTCTCCCCTGTAGGCCTAACTTAGATGGGAATAAGAGAGCCAGGAAACTTCTCAGAGGATATCAGGTCCAAGGGACAATAGTAGGTAGTTTCTTATTGGACAGCTTGAGGGTCTGAAGTCCCATTTTCTGGGACAGTCTGTCCATTTGCTTCCACCATCATTTCCTTATACTGACGCTTGAAGAAGCCAACCTGTTGGGGAGGAAGGAAAAGAAAATTAGGAAACCCAGTGGAAGAGAGGAAAAGAGATGGCTTGGGGAGAGCGATCACTATTTCTACAACTCCTACTATTGTTCAAGCACTGCACGAGAATATTTAGACATACTGAGTCATTTAGATTTTATTTAATTTTTTTTAGGATGTGTACATTTTGCTTTATGTAAAGTATTTCAACATGAAAAAAGGAAACCATAAGTAAATGTTGAACTCTCGTTAATCATTTGGTTGATGAATTATCTAGGGTTGGAGGGTACCATTGCTCACAGCTTACTTTAATAGACATCCAAAAAAATAACAAGAATAACAAGAATTGCTAGATAGTTAACGGGTGATGCAGAGACACATATGCACTTAAGGAAGGTTGGAAACTATTTATACAGTAGTTTTTAGGTTACATGGGTTGTCAATGTACAACTTAGTTGACTTTTCTGGATGTATGATGGGCTTTAAAACAAAATATTAGGAAGAACTGAATCATACTGAACATTTGTACCCTACTTTAATCCTCTTCAGTAGAACTTGAACATACCTCTATATCATTTATATATGCATATCATTTTATAGATCTTTTCAATGGAGCGAAATACTTGCATTTTATAGGTGTTCTAATATTTCTGCCTTGTGCATAAATATACAAAACTAAAATTGCTTTTAGATTTTTTAAAAAGATTTTATTTATTTATTTGACAGAGAGAGATCACAAGCAGGCAGAGAGGTAGGCAGAGAGAGAGGAGGAAGCAGGCTCCCTGCTGAGCAGAGAGCCCGATGAGGAGCTCCATCTCAGAACCCTGAGATCATGACCTGAGCCAAAGGCAGTGGCTTAACTCACAGAGCCACCCAGGCGCCCCTGCTTTTAGATTTTACCAAGATTTGTATACTGGGTGGAATCAGCTTCAGAATGAGAAATCAAGGCCCAGCATGGACAAGACACTGCCTATAGTCAGACGGAATCGGTGGTTGTGTCAACACCTAATTCAGGCCACTGCTTTTATGTTGTAATTTGCTGTGAAGGGAAACATGTAGTGAGGAAGAAAAGAGTGGAAAATACCCAGAGAGCAACTAAAGGAGACCTGAAAATCAGATAGAGAAGCACAGATATGGGAGACAGTTGGGAACCAGTGAAGTCATAGATGAACGGGGATGTCTCACATGCAATGACTTGCCAAGACTGTGCGCCTATACCCAAGCGGAGCTCTTTCTTACATTATGGAAATAATGGGATCAAATTGCTGGTGGCGTCAAGAGCAGGATGGAAAGACTCACCTTGTACAGGACGGCTGTGATGAGAGCCAACAGCAGCAGTCCTCCCACAGAGCTGCCCACAATGATGGGGATAGGATTGTAGACCTCATACTTCTCCAGCACCGTCTCCATCTGGAGTGGAGATGACCTTATCAGAAAGTATCAGAACTCTTCCTCTCCCAGACTCTTTCTAGGTTCACCAAACTTTAACTCCCTCCGCTCCTTCCTTTTCTCCAAAAGGTGGGATATAGAAGCACTCATGGGCTTAGGGACAGATTTCCTGCTGATGGACATTCATCCTTCCTCCCTCCAGGCTTCTGAGCCTCCCACACAGCACCACAGATTTAGCATTAAGAGCCCTCTTACCAGCCTGGCCACTCCTACTACATGGTCACTACCTGAGCTCTCAAGAATGCCTCCTGTCCTGGAAGCTGGGAATACACGGATCTGTTGAACGTGATTTCAGCCACACTCACCACAGATACCTTCTTCTGCAATGTCTGCAATACAGAGGGGCAGAGCTGGGGACTATCTCTGGGAAAGGCTCAGAGGTCAAGTAAAGTCCTGGTTTGAGGGTGGCCACAGACATATATGGTCCACCTGGATTCAGGGAAGAGACTCTGCTGTTGGGCCCACACACCTGGCTGACCCAACCAAAACTGATGTTGCCCTTCAGGATGAAGTCAAGTTCCTCCTGGATGCCAAAGGAAGGGAGGTCACAACAGAACCTCAGACAGTCAGCAATGGAGCAGTCCTAGGAATAGAGAAGTAACACGAGGCTAGATATAGGTGGTTTTAAAGGTAGAAGACAGCATTAAACTGACCGATGAGAGGAGTAGCCACATTTGAATTCAAGAGGATTGTTCAGCAGACAGCCATCTGAATATAATATTGATTCCTGAATTAAATTCCTCTGAAGTGTGGCTTCAAGTGGAAATGGCCTGTAACCCTCCTTACCAGCACATAACTCTTCTGATTTTTGGTCAGGAAGTCAGACTTTGTGTGAACTATTCTCTCTGAAGAGCACTGAATGGAGGGATTCTAGGAAAATACAAAGCAAGCATTTCAATGGGGTCATTGGGAATTCATGAGGGACAGAGAGAATCCAGGTAAACTACATGAGCTGTACACAGTCCTGGAGTACCTGGGGGTGGAAGACCTCTAATTGTGTCCACACAGGTACCCCATTCAGCTTCACAGGCACAGAGAAGATGATGCTGATAGGCAGGTCCCTCTGTCCCAAGTTGTTCACCTGCACAGAGGACAGTGAGGGCAAAGACCATGTCAAAACCCATTTCTCTCCCTAATTATTGGATACCAGGTCCCTGCCATAGCCCCCAGTCCTGAGTCATCATCACTTACCTGGTATTTATGCTGAGCTTGGCTGCTTTCCTCCTGGTCTGAGGCTGAGAAGTTGAGGTACTTAGTGGACTGTTCAAGGCTGGTGAGAGAAAAGGCATGGATGAATTTGAGGTCCCATGAGGGCCTCCTAAAGAGTTCTGGCTAGAAGCATCACAGGATAGGTAGTCACTGGGGTCTTGGGGTGGTCTTCAATGAAGTCTATTACTGATGTTGGATAATGGGAGTGTTTATGGAGCAGGACTGGGCTTCAGGCTGGGTGCAAGATTCTTAAAAAGAGCTCCCAACAGAGGAAACTAACCAGGGGACTGGGCAGAGACTACAGTGAAATGGACCCAGAACTATGTCATTGACTCACTGGAAAGCATGGGCCAGGCCATCCCTCCCTGTGACTGTTTCCCTTTCAGGCTTTCATGGGCACAGAGAATACTAGATATGCATGTGAGACACAGTAGAATTTTGGAGAGATTTATGCTGATGCTGTTGACAAATGTCTACTGAACACTACCCTTGTCTGGCCTCCCACAGGCCTTTTCTCATCTCCTGTTTCCTTGGCTTTTCTGGGATTGGAGCTTAGAGGTGAGGGAAGGTCTAACAGTAGACTGTTGGCTAGATCTCAGTGTAACAATTCCTCCTGAGGCCTTCCCAGACCCATGTTTGGAGACCCAGTGGCCAGCCTGGTCCCTTGAACATGTGGTCTCACCCCCACCCCTTCTTGCTCTACTTCTTAAGTATCTGTCCTTTGCCAGCACAGTCCTAAATCTAGACTACTTCTATTCTGAATTCTCATCCCTCTTCTGTGAGAAATTCCCCCCAAATGCCCCAGCTTCATCTTAAGGGCCTCTCTGAACATCCCCACCCACAGAGTTGGATCAGCAGAGCACAACTGAACTGTAGAGCCACATACACTTAGATGTAGTGTACCCTGCATATGGGTCCCCAGTGCACACTCTAGTAAGCAAGCTCAGAGCATGCACCTGGCCAGGCTGCTGAGAGCTCCTGGTATGGAAGTGTGAATTAGAATGTGAAACTGGGTGGAAAGGATGTCCAATGAGTGACAAGGACAGAACTTGTACAACAGAATGTACCCATACTAAGCCACATGGGTTTGTTGTACATCATGAGTGTACACATCACACAAGGACAGGCCGTTACATCTGGTTTTGATTATACATAATAGAGGCTCAATAAACCTTTGTTGAATGTTAAATGAATTTATATAAAGCAAATATAGCCCTGTCTTAGAACACAGCAAATGCTAGGAAGGTATTTACAGAAGGAAGGTATATGCTCAAATATATTACTTGACTCCTAAATTTTAAACAACTCATCTATTATCCCTCCTGGAGCAGCATTTTTTTTCATTTTTTTAATTAAATTTATTTATTTTCAGCATAACAGTATTCATTATTTTTGCACCAC
>NC_081567.1:15369101-15369187 GCF_022355385.1 Mustela nigripes | reverse complement strand
GCATTATTTTTGCACCACACCCAGTGCTCCATGCAATCTGTGCCCTCTATAATACCCACCACCTGGTACCCCGACCTCCCACCCCC
>NC_081567.1:15345604-15368601 GCF_022355385.1 Mustela nigripes | reverse complement strand
AGAAATGCTGAGAAAGAAATACAAAGCTGAAGGCATCACAGTCCCAGACATCAAGCAATATTACAAAGCTGCAGTCAAGACAGTATGGTACTGGCACAAAAACAGAAACATAGATCAATGGAACAGAATAGAAAACCCAGAAATGCATTCTCAGCTCATGGTCAATTAATCTTCAACAAAGCAGGAAAGAATATCCAAGAGGAGGGGTGGGGGAGGAAACAAGTCTCTTTAGCAAATGGTGTTGGGAAACCTGGACAGCCACATGTAGAAGAATGAAACTGGACCACAAAAATAAACTAAAAATGGATGAAAGACCTAAACGTGTGATAGGAATCTATCAAGATCCTAGAGGAGAACACAGGCAGTAACCTATTTGATGATGGCTGAAAAACTACTTCTTAGGCATGTTTGCAGAGGCAAGGGAAACAAAAGTAAAAATGAACTATTGGGATTTCACCAGGGTAAAAATTTCTGCACAGCAAAGGAAACAAACAACCAGACTGGAAGACAACCTATAGAATGGGAAAAGATATTCACAAATGACATATCAGATAAAGGTCTAGTATTCAAAATCTATAAAGAACTTATCAGACTCAACACCCAAAAAAACAAAAGTCCAGTCAAGAAATTGGCAGAACACATGGATAGACACTTTTCCAAAGAAAATACAAATGGCTTAGAGACTCATGAAAAAAATGTTCAACATCACTCATCACCATGGAACTATAAAAACAAAACCACAATGAGATATTACTTCACACCTGTCAGGAGGTCTAAAATTAACACCTCAGGAAACAACAGATGTCGGTGAAGATGCAGAGAAAAAGGAACCCTCTTACACTGTTGGTGGGAATGCAAACTGGTATAGCTACTCTGGAAGGTTCCTCAAAAAGTTAAAAATAGAGCTACCCTATGACTCGGGAATTGCACCATCAAGTATTTATTCAAAGAATAGAAAAATTATGACTCAAAGAGGCAACAAACAATGTTGCCCATTGTTGCCCATGTCTTTTCCCATTCTATAGGTTGTCTTCCAGTCTGGTTGTTTGTTTCCTCTTTGAGTCATAATGTTTGAGCCCCAATGTTTATAGCAGGAATGTCCACAATTGCCAAAATATTGAAAAAGCCTAGATGGTCATCAACTGACAAATGGATAAAGAAGTGGGATGTGTGTGTGTGTGTGTGTGTGTGTGTGTGTGTGTGTGATGGAATATTACTCAGTCATCAAAAAAAATGAAATTTTGTCATTTGCAATGATGTGGATGGAACCAGAGGGTATTATATTAAGCTAAATAAGTCTGTCAGAGAAAGAAAAATACCATATAATTTCACTCATATGTGGAACTTAAGAAACAAAGCAGATGAACATAGGTGAAGGGTAGGAAAAATAAAATAAGATAGAGAGGCAAATAAAAGAGACCCTCACTTATAGGGAACAAATTGAGAATTCCTAGATGGGAAGTGTGGTGAAGAAATAGTAATTGGGTGATGGACATTAATGAGGGCACTTGATAGAATGAAATTTTGTGTTATATATAACTAATGAATCACTAAACTCTACCTTGAAAAAAATAATACACACTAACTAACTTTAATTAACTTTAATTAAACTTTTAATTGACCTTTTACAAGGTCAATTAGATTAGGCACTTATTTCCTGTGGGTTTATTTTTTTAAGAATTTATTCATTTATTTGACAGCAGAGATCACAAGCAGGTAGAGAGGCAGGCAGAGAGAGAGGAAGGGAAGCAGACTCCCCCCTGAGCAGAGAGCCCAATGAGGGACTCAATCCCAGGACCCTGGGATCATGACCTGAGCTGAAGGCAGAGGCTTTAACCCACTGAGCCACCCAGGCGCCCCTTTCCTATGAGTTTAAATAGGTTTATCTTCTATAATAAAGTTTGATTTTAGAGCTCCTTAATGGCATAACCATGGCATAGTATTAAAATGGTCATTTTTAAAAGTGTTTTCAAATAATTTCAAATCTCAGAAAACTTGCAATATCTAATATCCCTTCATTCAGTGGTTAATGATGCACATTTGGTTCTTCACAGAAAATTCTCCAACGTATTTTTCCCAGTTTAGTTACAATTTAATTCAATGATAGTAAACAACTCACACATCAGGCTAACAACAATGTTGAAAATCTAATCCACAAACACACTTCAATACAAGTATTACCAAGTACAACAACTACATAAAAATATGAATCTTTCTTCATCCTGATTCTGAGACTATTCCTTATTTTCATAACCTTGATAAATTTCAGGAGTTCAAATTTCTTCAACCTCATCAGGCAGTTTCAGGCATCATTGTACTCCTGATTTTAGAAGAAAAGTTTGCAGTGTTTTACCATTGATTATAATGTGAACTGTGACTTTGTTGTATGTGGCCTTTATTATGCTGAGGTATTCTACTTCTCTACACAATTTTTTGGTGGTTTTATTATGAAAGAATTTCATATTTTGTCAAATTTATTTTTGCATCTACTGAGATAATATGATTTTATCTTTAATTCTATTAATGTGATATATCATATTTATTGATTTATATGTTTTGAACCATACTAGCCCCTCAGGAATAAATGCTACTTGGTTATGGTATATAATCTTTTTAACATTTTTTAAAATTTGGTTTCTTAATATTTTCTGAGAATTTTTGTACCTATATTCATCAAGAATATTGGTCTAAAGATTTTTTTTTTACTTCTGGAATCCTTGTCTGGATTAATAACAGTATAATGTTGGCCTCATAGAAAGAGTTTGAAAGTGCTTCTATTCTTAAATTTTTTGTAAGAGTTTGAGAAGTTCTTCATTAAACATTTGGTAGAATTCACCAGCTGTTTAGTTCCTGGGTTTCTGTACAATTGGTGTTCTCAGAATATTATAGTACACCTTATAGTGGTGTACGACCTACATTTACTGAAATAAAATATTAAAAAATATTATTTTTTTAAAGATTTTATTTATTTATTTGAGAGAGAATGAGTGAGAAAGAGCATGAGAGAGGAGAAGGTCAGAGGGAGAAGCAGACTCCCCAAGGAGCTGGGAGCCCGAAGTGGGACTCGATTCTGGAAGTCCGGGATCATGACCTGAGCCGAAGGCAGTTGCTTAACCAACTGAGCCACACAGGTGCCCTTAAACATTATTTTTAAAACATCTTTCATATTGGGGCACCTGGGTGCCTCAGTGGATTAAAGCCTCTGCCTTATGCTCAGGTCATGATCCCAGGGTCCTAGGATCGAGTCCCACATTAGGCTCTCTGCTCAGGGGTGAGCCTGCTTCCCCCCTCTCACTCTGCCTGCCTCTCTGACTACTTGTGATCTCTCTCTGTCAAATAAATAAATAAAATCTTTTTTAAAATCTTTCATATTAATGCCTTTACAGAGTGTGTTACATGCTACATTCATGAAGACCATATTTTTTTACTGAAATCATACTGCTTTTATGTTATCATATATTCTCACTCTTAGAAAACTACTTTAAACTTTGAAACAATCCATGTAACATACACCATAGTGTGGTGAACATATATTTCATTTAATAACGCTATATGTACTCACATATACAACTAGCATTCCTTCCTTTTATGCCTGGGCATTTACAGAATGTATTAAATTGACTTTTGTAGTGGGAATAGAGTTCCTTATTCCTTGGACATGGCTGTATAGAGATCAGATCACTTGGAATACCCAGGAAATTGGTCTGACCATTGGAAGAAAAATTTCCATGGTTGGAGGGATATGGTGTGGCAGGTACAGGTGTATGGAAGTGAATTGGGGGAGAGAAAGCCGCCATCCTGCAAAGCGGAGGGAATAATTTCCATGGGGGGAAAAAAGAGAGATAGGGAGAGAGTGGCTGAGAGAGTGTGATGTAAGATTCACACAAGAACCTGGGGAGCTGTGGAAAACATTTGGGGGAATTAAGCATCTGTTTTAGTCCTGGGTTTTCTCTACAAGTAGTGTTTTCAGAATATTATAATACATTTTATACTGGTGTACTAAGTGCAGTGGTGTGCTACTTCACTTGGTACACAGGTTTTTTTGCAGTGAGTGTAGCTCAAAGTCTGAGATTTTGGAAGTACACAAGTTTTGGCTGAACAGAGCTATAGCAGGTACACCTGTAGAGAAGGATGGCTCTGGCCCAACAGTGTACACAAGGTGGTGTAGAGATCTCCTGGGTCACACAGAGAGAGATCATTCCCCTTCCTGGAGTACATTTGGAAGAGGGTATATTGTCTCTCCAAGGATGAAAGACCATGCAGGCACCAGAAAACTGGCTCCCATTGGCAGGGCAAAGAGGCATGCACAGAGGGTGGATAACCTAGTCATTGCTTTTTGTTGTCTACACCATAGATTCTGCACACTGCACAGACATAGACAGTTTTTGTGGTTCAAAGGGCCCTAATAAGAACACAGAAGGGCTCTCATCTAAGGAGGGAGCAGATCCAAGGTGTGCCAAGTCCTTTAAGATTTGGAGTTTTGAATCCCAGCCATGTACAAAAGATAAAAGCAGGAGAGCTGTCCAGACAGACATGCTGATGGCCCTCAACTTTTTGCAGGGCTTCCTGAAATGGAGACAGGAAATCCCCTGTCCATAGACAAGAGACTGGGGTAGCACTATTTTACCATTGCTACAAATACAATTGGACTGCAGAGAACAACACAGCAACCCCCAGTGAAGATAGAAGCCCCTTACATCAAACCCTGCCACCCATGCTTGGCAAATGCTTTTTTTTTTTTTTTTTTAACAGGGGAAAGATTGACTCAAAGTCAGCCCAGCAGACCTCTTCCCTAGAGGGGCAACACAGGCAGCATGCCATAAGCCCCATACAGTGCCTCACAGCATCCCCTTCAGTTCCAGTGGAAATAGGACTAGGCTGTATTCTTTTCTTTCTTTCTTTTCTCTCTCTCTCTCTCTCTCCCTCTTTGAATCAGGCTTATGCTTTCTGACTTGTTTGGTTTTCTTTCCATCTCCTTTTTGGTTTTTTCTTCTTTTTTTGGATCAGTCTTCATTTTTTTTCCTTTCCTTTTTTTTTTTTTTTTTGATAGAAAGGATCACATTTTTATTTTATCTTATTTATTTTATTCTTTTCTTTTTTCTTTTTATTACTGTGTTATGTTAGTCACATAAAATACATCATTAGTTTTTCAATGCTGTGTTCCAAGATTCATTGTTTATGTACAACACCCAATGTTCCATGTAATACATGCCCTCCTTAATACTCACCACCAGGCTCACCCATCCCCCCACTCCCTCCCCTCTAAAACCCTCAGTTTGTTTCTCAGGGTCCACAGACTCTCATGGTTCTTCTCCCCCCTCGGATTTCCTCCAATTCACTTTTCCTTTCCTTCTCCTAATGTCCTCCATGTTATTCCTTATGTTCCATAAGTAAGTGAAACCGTATGATAATTGACTCTCTGCTTGACTTATTTCACTCAGCATAATCTCCTCCAGCCCCACCCATGTTGCTGCAAAAGTTGGGTATTCGTCCTTTTTGAAGGCTGGGTAATATTCCATTTTATATATGGGCTACATCTTCTCTATCCACTCATCTGTTGAAGGGCATCTTGGCTCTTTCCACAATTTGACCATTGTGGACATTGTTGCTATGACCATTGGGGTACAGATGGCCCTTCCTTTCACTACATCTGTATCTTTGGGGTAAATACCCAGTAGTGCAATTGCAGGGTCATAGGATAGCTCTATTTTTAATTTTTGGAAGAATCTCCACACTGTTTTCCAAAGTGGCTGCACCAACTTGCATTCCCAACAACAGTGTAAGAGGGTTCTCCTTTCTTCACATCCTCTTCAACATATGTTGTTTCCTGTGTTGTTAATCTTTGCCATTCTAACTGGTGTAAGGTGGTATCTCAGTGTGGTTTTGATTTGAATTTCCCTGATGGCTAAAGATGATGAACGTTTTTTCATGTGTCTGGTAGCCACTTGTATGTGTTCTTTGGAGAAATGTCTGTTCACGTCTTCTGCCCATTTTTTGACATGATCATCTGCATATTTTCAAATGAAACTGCCCTGAAACAGGAGCTCAATCATAAGGGGAAAATAGGAAGAAATTAAAACACTTGAAAGTTAAAGAGCATACTGCTCAAGAATGATTGGGTCAACCAGGAAATCAAAGAAGAACTTAAACAATTCATCAAAACCAATGAGAATGAAAACACATCATTACAAAACTTATGTGATACTGCAAAGGTGGTCCTAAGGAGGAAATATATAGCCAACTAAGCCTCACTCAAAAATGTAGAAAAATCCCAAATATACAAGCTAACCTTACAACTAAAGGAGCTGGAGAAAGAACAGTAAATAAAATCTAAACCAAGCAGGAGAAGAGAAAAAATAAAGATTAGAGAAGACCAATGAAATAGAAACACCAAAAACAGTAGAGCAGATCAATGAACTAGAAGCTGGTTCTTTGGAAAAAATTAAGAAGATTGATAAACTTCTAGCCAGACTTATGCAAAAGAAAAGAGAAAGGACTCAAATTAATCAAATCATGAATGAAAAGGGAGAGATCATGACTAACACCAAGGAAATAGGAATAATTATTAGAAATTATGATCAACAACTATATGCCAATAAATTAAGCAACCTGGAACAAATGGATGCCTTCCCAGAAACTTATAAAATACCAAGACTGAAACAGGAAGAAATAGACTATCTGAATAGACCAATAACCAGGAACAAAATTGAAAGAGTATCAAAAACCTCCCAAAAAACAAGAATCCTGGGCCAAATGGCTTCCCAGGGGAATTCTAACAAACATTTAAAGAAGAAATAATACTTATTCTTCTGAAGCTCATTCAAAAAATAGAAGTGGTGGTGGGTATTAGGGAGGGCACATATTGCATGGAGCACTGGGTGTGGTACAAAAACAATTAATACAGTTAGGCTGAAAATAAAAAAAAAATAGAAGTGGAAGGAAAACTTCCATACTTTCTCCATGAGGCCAGGATTACCATGATCTCAAAACCAGGCAAAGACCCAATCAAAAGGGAGAATTAAATACTAATATCCAAGGTTAACATAGATGCCAAAATACTCAAGATCCTAGCCAATAGGATCCAACAGTACATGAAAGGATTATCCATCATGACCAGGTGTGATTTATTCCTGGGATGCAAGGATGGTTCAACATTCACAAATCAATCAATGTGATAATGTGATAGAACACATTAATAAAAGAAAAGACAAGAACCACGGTGTTCTATTAATTGATGCAAAAAAAAAGCATTTGACAAAATACAGCATCCTTTCTGATTAAAACTCTTCAGAGTATAGGGATGTAGGGAACATTCCTCTGATTAAAACTCTTCAGAGTATAGGGATGTAGGGAACATTCCTCAACTTCATAAAATCCACAGTAAATATCATTCTCAATTGGGAAAAGCTGAGAGCCTTTCCCATAAGATCAGGAACATGACCAGGATGTCCACTCTCACCACTATTGTTCAATATAGTACTAGAAGTCTTAGCAACAGCAATCAGAACACAAAATGAAAAAACAGTATTCAAATTGGCAAAAAAAGTAGTCCAACTCTCTCTCTCTCTTTGCAGAAATATGATACTCTATGTGGAAAACTTAAAAGTCTTCACCCCCCCCCCCAAGTTACTAGAATTCAAACAAGAATTCAGTAATGTGGCAGGATAAAAAAAGAATATCAATGCACAGAAATCAGTTGCTTTTCTGTACAGTAATAATGTAACTGTAGAAAGAGAAATTAAGGAATCGATTCCTTATTGTCAATTCCTTATTGTCCTTAAGGAATTGATTGTTATTTACAATAACACCAAAAACAATAATGTACCTAGGAATAAACCTAACTAAAAAGATAAAGGATCTGTACTATAGAAACTACAGAACACTTAGGGAAAAAATTGAGGAAGACAGAAAAAGATGGAAAAGTATTCCATGCTCAAGGGTTGGAAGAATAAACATGGTTAAATGTCTATGCTATCAAAGCAATCTACATTTCCAACACCATCCCTATTAATATAAAATTGGCATTTTTTCAAAGAGCTGGAACAAATAATTTTAAAATTTGTATGGAAACAGAAAAAACTATGAATTGCCAAGGGAATGTTGAAAAGGAAACCAAAGCTGGGGGCATCACATTGCCTGATTTTATGCTCTATTACAAAGCTGTAATCACCAAGACAGCATGTACTGGCACAAAAACAGACAAATAGATCAGCAGAACAGAGTATAGTGTCCAGAAATGGACCCTCAACTCTATGGTCAACTAATCTTCAACAAAGCAAGAAAAAATATTCAATGGGAAAAAGACAGTTTCTTCAATAAATGGTGCTAGGGAAATTTGACAGCTATACACAGAAGAATGAGCTCAACCATTCTCTTAGACCATATACAAAGATAAACTCAAAACGGATGAAAGATCTCAATGTGAGAAAGAAAGCCATCAAACCCCTAGAGGAGAACACAGGCAGTAATGTCTTCAAACTCAGCTGCAGTAACTTCTTGCTAGACATGTCTCCAAAGGCAAGGGAAGCAAAAACAAAAATGAACTTTTAGGACTTCATCAAGAAAAAAAGCTTCTGCCTAACAAACGAAACAGTCAACAAAACTAAGAGACAACACTGGTTGGGAGAAGATATTTGTAAATAACATTACAGATAAAGGGTGTATACAAAGTCTATAAAGAGCTTCTCCGGGTAGTTCCAATCTATAAAGAACTTCTCTGGGTAGTTCCAGAATTCTCATGAATTCTGGAACACTGAAAAGAAAATTTAAAAATAAATAAAATAGTCATAATTCAAACTGCAAAAAAAAAAAAAAAAAAAAGAACTTCTCAAACTCAGCACCCCAAAAACAAATAATCACATCAAAAAATGGGCAGAAGACATGAACAGACACTTCTCCAAAGAAGACATACAAATGGCTAAGAGACACATCAAAAAATGTTCAACATCACTAGTCATCAGGGAAATTCAAATCAAAACCATATTGATAATTGACTCTCTCTACTTGACTTATTTCGCTCAGCATAATCTCCTTCATTCTTCTGTGTATGTTGACACAAAAGTTGGGTATTCATCCTTTCTGATGGCAGAGGGGGAGACAAACTATGAGAAACTGTGGACTCTGAGGAACAAACTGAGGGTTTTGGAGCAGAGGAGTGTGGGGGGGTTGGGTGAGCCTGGTGCTGGGTGTTAAGGATGGCACATATTGCATGGAGCACTGGGTATGGTGCATAAACAATGCATCTTAGAACACTGAAAAAATAAAATAAAATTGTAAAAAACCATATTGAGATACCACCTTACATCACTTAGAATGACAGAAGTTAACAAGGCAGGAAACAACAAATTCTACTGAGCATGTGGAGAAAGGGGAATCCTCTTACACTGTTGGTGGGAATTCAAGCTGGTATAGTCACTCCAGAAAACAGATGGAAGTTCCTCAAGATGCTAAAAATAGAGCTACCCTATGACCCCAGAATTGCTCTACTGGGTATTTACCCCAATTATACAGATGCAGTGAAAAGAAAGTCTCCTGCACCCCAATGTTCATAGCAGCAATGTCTACAATAGCTCATCTATGGAAGGAACTGAGATGCCCTTCAGCAAATAAATGGATAAAGAAGATATGGTTCCTTTATACAATAGAATATTACTCAGCCATCAGAAAGGATGAGTACCCACAATTTGCATCAACATGGATGGAACTAGAGGGGATTATGCTAAAAGTGACATAAATCAAGCAGCTAAAGACAAATATCATATGGTTTTACTCATGTGGAACATAAGGACTCGCACAGAGGACATTAAGGGGAAGAAGGGAAACTGAAAGGGGGGAGTCAGAGGGGCAGATAAGCCATGACAGACTGGGAAATAAACTGAAAGCTTTAGAGGGGAGGGGGGTGGGGAGATGGGGTAGCCCAGTGATGGGTATTAAGGAGGGTATATGTTGTAATGAGCACTGGATGTTATATACAAATAATGAATTGTTGAACACTACATCAAAAACTAATCATGTACTCTATGATGATTAACATTACATAACAACAACAAAAACTATTACCCTGATTCTAAAGAAAAAAAGGAAAGGAAAAAAAGAAGCCTGATCCAAAGAAAAAAGAGAAAATGAAATGAAGCAAACAAACAAAAAAACTATAAGCCTAATTCCAAAGAAAAAAGAAAAAGTACAAAAGAATAAGTTTAAATATATATGGCCTGAGCCTATTTCCACCAGAACTGAAGGGGATGCTTTGAAGCACTCAATGATTAGTAGACTTAGTGCATGTGGCCTGTTACCTGTTTTGCTCTTCTGGGAGAGAGGCCTGCTGTGCTGGCTCAGAATCAACCCTGCCCTTGTTAAAAACAAAACAAAAGGGGTGGGAGGTTGGGGGAGCCAGGTAGTGGGTATTATGGAGGGCATGGATTGCATGGAGCACTGGGTATGGTGCATAAACAATGAATTCTGTTACGCTGAAAAGAAATTAAAATAAATAAATTAATTAAATTAAAAAAACAAAACAGTTGCCAAGAATGGGGTGGGGAGGCTTATGGAGGTTGATGTAAGCAACTCCCACCTCCACTGGGGGCCACTGTGTTGCTCTCTGATGTCTGACTGTGTTGATAGTGGGAGTAAAATGATGACATCCCCATCTCTCTTTCCTAGACAAGGGAATCTCACACACCCTGCTGTTCAGGAGGCGCTCACAGGAGATGGAAGGCTGTTAAGGTACACAGTACTCAGTTTTCCTGCATTGTATATTTGGCAGAGCTGGGATTCAAAACTCCAAATCTTAAAGGAGCCGACCATTGGTATCCACTCCCTCCTCTGGATCAGAGGCCAGCTATACTCTTACTAGTCCGTCTTGCCCCCAGAAAACAGTCTCCTGCCTTTGCAGTGCTCAGAATCTATGGTACGTTCACCTCCAAAATCAGCAACTGGGCTATCCATCCCCTGCCCTCACCTTTGACCCCTAACTATGAAAGGCCATTTGCTGGTGACTGCAGGGTCTATTGTCCTTGGAGAGGCAATATACCCTCCTCCAAATGTACCCCAGAATGGTGAACAATTTCTCCCAGAGCCACCCTGGTGATTGATCCCTACACCACTCTTTGTGCACTCCCAGGCCAGAGCCCTCCTTCTCTCCAGGAGTGTATGCTACAGTTTTGCTCCTACAAAAGTAATGTTGTTTTCAAAATCCCTGAGCATGAGTTCCATACACGGTGGAAAAACCTGTGCCACTCAGTTCCCCCCAGGTTTTCTTCTTGCCAGAACCTGACACCTCACTCTCTCAACACTTCTCTCCCAATCTCCCTTTTCTCTCTGTGGAAAGGGTTCCCTCCATTCTGCAGCACAGCAGCTTTTCTCTCCCCCAAATCACTTCCATGTACCTCACACCTGCCTCCAACTGTGGACATCCTTCTTCCAATTCTCAGATCAATTTCCTGGGTGTTCCAAGTGATCTGGCCTCAATACAACTGTGTTTGAGGGATAAGAAAAACCCAGAATCCCCCTACTTCTTCACCATCTTAACTCTTCTCTCCCAATATTAGATTGTTTTATACCATATTTTACACCTATGGCTCATGAACAAGTCCCCAAGTTCTTTCTTTTTTTTCTTTTTAAACAAATCCCCTACTTATATTCAGATATATTTTAAGATGTGCACTGGAAGTACAGCCAGAGGTATAGTTTAAAAAAATCTCACAGTTTATCAGCACTATTTACACTGTGCTATATATTCCTTTGATTTTTTTTTCATTTTAGCAAATACTTACTGAGTGGAAATTCTGTGCTAGTCTTTATTATAAACACTGAGGATACAGAATCTAACAAGGTGGTCAAGGTACCTGCTCTTGAGGAGTTAACATTCTAGTTGGTGAACATATACAATAATAAAACAAATTTTAAAACTAGTACAGTTAAGTACTGTAAAGATCATCTCACCAGAAGACAGAATTGAGAGTGATAGGTTCTACAGTACACAGAAGTGTAAGAGAAGACTACTTCTTACGCTCTTTTTCCTTCTTTATATTGGTACACACTTGAGTTTGTAATGTTTCAGAAACAGCCTTCATTTTATAAAAATCTATTATTTCTTCTTCCAGTTGTCTTCTCTCCTCCTCAAGTTTCATTGTCTCTTCTTGCTGGACTCTTTTAAGATGCTCAAACTTTTCCTGTAGCTGGGGAACAAATGTGCAGTTACGACTAAAAGCACTCTATTCCCAGGTGGCACATTCCCAGGAACATGCTTGTCTTTTCTACTGGTTATCAAACAGACTACATGAGAGTAGAGTTTGATATTAATAACAGTTTCAAAGTTTCATATTTAAAGTAAAAAATCAGGTATGCAATTTCTTTTAATTTTAAATGTGTCCCCATTGAGCCAAATGGAATAAAACACAGAGTTATGGAAAATATTCAATTGTAGAAATTTTTCCTAATGAGGTAATATTTTTAACTCTACATTTTACCATAAATCTCTTTGACTAAAATTTGATAAATCCCTGTCCACTAAAAGTACATACATTAAAATATGACATGGATTATAAAATGTTTCTTGACATTTAATTGATAAAGGCATTCTTTAGCATAATTATAGGAAGAAACAAAAACCTCATTCAGTTACTTTTTACTTGATTCTGAGATCTCATTTAATCTGTGGTACTTAAAATGAGCCCAGTTAGCCATAGGAAGGAAATAATATCACCTTACTTTCCATTACAGAAAGGCCTGGGTCTTTAGCATGAATTTATTGAACATAAGGATTGCTTGTATGCATCAGAGGACATATTATTTTTAAAGTTATGGTTACTATGATGTAAAAGTATGAAGTACAGACTCATTTTCAGTTTAACCTTTTGAAAAACAGACTAGGAGCCTAAACTGTCATAATATTAATTAACTAATTTATAGGGCTATGAAGACCATAGAACATTGTTAATACTAGGGGTTCTTAACTCTAGATGCCCATTAGAATCATTCAGTAAGCTTGCAAATCTCCCAGTGCACAGGTTGTACACAGATCAGTTGCATCACACTATCTGGAGTGGAAACCTGAGCATCACAGCTTTTAAAAATTCCTAGGTGTTTTAACGTGCAGCAAAGTTTGAGATCCATGGTATAAAAACAAAGATTACTTTTTCCTCTGCTGAAGTTGGATATCTCTTAGAATTATATTTTCATCCCTGAGAGGGAAATGAATATCTATACACAATTAGAAAAGCTGGGGATAAGATAGTCTGGTATCTATAAATGAGGTCAAAATCAGAAGGAAAAAAAAAAGTTTCCCCTAAACATGGAAAGGTGAGTCTTGGAAGGAAAATAGCAGTGGAATAGGAGGACCTGAGGCTCACCTCATCCCAGAAACACACCTAAATAACTATCTAAACATGCCGAAAATCAACCTCAAGAGTGACAGAACAAACTCCACAACTAAAGGGAGAGAGGAGGCCACATTTTAAGTGTGGAGATGTGATTTTGGGGAGAAATGGATCACAGGTGCTGTGAAGGGCAGAGAGCTGTTGTCACACAGAAATGGCATGAGACAGAGGACTACATAGGGGAACACACCATGAGAACATTTCCCCAAAGCCATTGGTTTGGAAAGTAAGAGTGACTGAGCTTTGTGAGTTCTTGCAAACTGTCAGGCTTAAAGCCTGGAGTTTTAAAGGTCAGCAGGCTTTGTTGGGATAGAGCCCTGAGGGCACTGCCCTGCTCCTGGAGAGAAGATATACAGACAACCCAGGGGCATATTGCTTGGAAACAGCAATCTGGAGAACACCTGGGGCACATAGGTGAAAGATTATTTATTCTTCTCAGAGTGCATACCTGAGAGGCAGCATTCACTGAGACTTCTCTCCAGGAACAAAGGAGCTGTCTGGGACCATTTGCCTTGGTAAATGATTTGTTCCTTCTCTCCAGGAACAAAGGAGCTGTCTGGGACCTTCCTAAGTTCCTCAGCATAAACACAGAGCCACGTGCTGGAACAGATACAGCACTGACACTGGCTTCCTAAGTTCCTTATACCAAGCTCACCCCTCTGCATTCTGGAAGGACTGCTCTTCTTAGTCAAGCTTCCCTCAATGTAGTGGGCCTCTCCCTCAGAACACCAGCACAAACTTCCACCCATACCAACGTCTCCCCACTGAGTACTTCAGGGCCTTAGTTATGAAGGAAATGGTGTCAGGTCTCATTTCACAAAAGCAGACCAGAGCACATTTAGTTAAACCTCACCACATTCAGACCAGAGACCAAACACTGCCCACTCTTGGCAAGGAGTGCCCCTGTAGAGGAATGGCCTCATGGATAGATTATCCAAAACACAACAGCAGAGTCCACACAGGACATGCTGGAGACACTCTCTGAAGGCCAGGCCTGGGCACTACATGGTCTTTTCTTCATAAGACCATTACTTTCAGGAGCAAGAGACATAACTGGACCTTCTCACACAGAGAAGAAGGTAGAGACTTGGTCAAAATACCAAAACAAAAGGATTTATCCCAAATGAAAGAACAAAGTAAAATCAAGTCATAGAGTGAAGAAAAAAAGATATAGGTAACATGCCTAATGGAGAATTTAAAGGACCAGTCATAAGGATACTCACTGGGCTTCAGAAAAGAATAGAAGACATCAATGAGATCCTTACCACAGAGATAAAAGACTTAAAAAAAAAAAAAAAAAAGGAAAAGAGGTAAGATGGCAGAGGAGTGGGGTAACCTTAAGCCTGCCTTGTCATTGGAACACAGCCAGATAAAGATTGGATTATTCTTTTTCTTTAAGAATTTATTCATTTATTTGACAGAGAGATCACAAATAGGCAGAGAGGCAGACAGAGAGAGAGGGGGAAGAGGGCTCCCTGCTGAGCAGAGAGCCTGATGTAGGGGCTTGATCCCAGGACCCTGAGATCATGACCTGAGTCAAAGGCAGTGGTTTAATCCACTGAGCCACCCAGTCACCCCGAGATTGGATCATTCTAAACACCCAAAAAAGGTAGGAACTGTGGAGAGTTGATCCATGGGAGAAAAGATCAGAGGGTGCTCCCCAAGAAAGGGAGCTCTGACTGAAGAGGGGATAGCAAGAGAGAAGAGGAGAGAGAGAGAAAAAGCATGGAAAAAGAGAGATGGAGGAGAAAAAAGTGAAAAAGCAGACAGGTGTCTTTCACACAGTGAAAATATGCACAAGAAAGCTATTGCTCAAAACCGTTCATGGGGGGGGGGGGCGGGGAAGAGAGGCTTACATTACCACCATTTTTCTGTAGACAGCAGAACACAGATTCTGAGGTATGGGAAGTTTGCGACACACCGTTTCATGCTTGGGGAACTAAGTGGTATCCTTGTGTGGGAGCAGAGCTTAGCCCCAGCAGCTGGAAGCCTCAGCTCCCCCTTGAGAAGCAGTTCCCCTGCCTGGAGTGCATTTGGGAGAAGTGACATGGCTTCTCTGTGGGCAAAGTTCCCTGTGGGTGTCATTAAATGGTCCTGCCTACCAGTATAGGAACAAAGATGCTGGCTGAGAGGTACAGACGATGACAGTTCTGGCTGAGTATTGCAGTTTACCATAAAATCTCATACACTGCTTTCTGTAACAAGCCAACTCCAGTCACAGCTTGAGAACTTGAGTGCATATGGGAGAGGTGACAGGGCCTCCCCACAGGCAATGGACCCTGAGGGCACCATCGAAGGATCTGACCCACCAGCACAGGAACAGACACCAGCTGAGAGCTACAAACCTCAGTGCCATGTGTGTTGCAATTCACCATAAGCTCCAAAGTGCTGCATGATCCTGCCACTATCTTCTGCTACAAGGCAGCACTAGCCACAACATCAGGAAAACCTCCCCAGACAATCAGTGTGAGTCTGCCTTTCCAGGGTCTCTGAAGTGTAGAGTTTTGAATCAGCAACTTTACAGGTAATACAATGGCACTAAATTCATGTCTTTCAGTAATTACTTTGAATGTGAATGGACTAAATGCTCCAATCAAAAGGCATAGGGTATCAGAATGAATAAAAAACAAAAGACCATGCTATTTATAAGAGACTCATTTTAGACCCAAAGACACCTCCAGATTGAAACTGAAGGGGTGGAGAATCATTTATCATGCTAATGGACATCAAAAGAAACCTGGAGAAGCCATCCTCATAGGAGACAAACTAAATTTTAAACCAAGGACTGTTGGGACACCTGGGTGGTTCAGTCTGTTAAGCCTCTGTCTTTGGCTCAAGTCATGATCCCAGGGTCCTGGGATCAAGCCCTGCATCAGGCTCCCTGCTCAGCAGAGGAGTCTGCTTCTCCCTCTCCCTCTGTCCCTGTTGTTGTGCTCTCTCTCTCTCTAACTCACTCTCTCAAATAAGTAAATAAAAGCTCTTAATAAAAATAATAAATAAATAAAAATTTTAAAATTTTTTAAACCAAAGACAATAATAAGAGATGAAGAAGGACATATATCATAATAAAGAGATCTACCCAAAAAGATTTATCAATTGTAAAATATTTATGCCCCTAACTTAGGAGCAGCCAAATATATAAGTCAATTAATAACAAACATAACAACTCACTGATAATATTACAATAGTAGAAGACTTTAACACCACTCTTACAGCAATGGACATATCATCTAAACAGAAAGTCAACAAGGAAACAAGGACTTTGAATGACACACTGGGCCAGATGGACTTCACAGATATATTCAGAGAATTTTATCCTAAAACAGCAGAATACATGTTCTTTTCTACTGCACATGAGACATTCTCCAAAATAGATCACTTATTAGGTCACAAATCATGGCTGAACAAGTACAAAAAGACTGAAACCGGACCATGCACCTTTTCTAACCACAATATTATGAAACTAGAAATCAATCACCAAGAAAAAATCTGGAAAGACCATGAATACATTGAGGTTAAGCAACTTTCTATTAAACAATGAATGGATAAAACAGGAAACAAAGAGGAAATTTTAAAAATACATGGAAACAAATGATAATGAAAACACAACCATCAAAAACCTTTGGATGCACTTAGAGTGGTCCTAACAAGGAAGGATAGAGTAATATGGGCCTACTTCAACAAGCAAATAAGGAAAATCTCAAATAAGGAACGTAACCTCACACATAAGGAAGGTAGAAAAAGAACAAAAATTATTCCTAAAGCCAGCAGGAGGAAGGAGATAATGAAGATTAGAGCAGAAATAAATGATAGAGAAACAAAAACAGTAGAACAGATCAATGACATTAAGATCTAGTTCTTTGAAAAAATTAATACTATTGATAAACCCCTAGCCAGACTTATCAAAAAGTATAGAGAAAGGACCTGGATAAATAAAATCACAAATGATACAGGAGAAATAAGAACTGTAGGAACATGAACAATTATAAGAGAATATTATGAAAAACTATATGCCAACAAATTGGATAATTGAGAAGAAATGGATAAAGTCCATTTGGATATCAAAACTGAAACAGGAAGAAATAGAAAACCTGAATAGACCAATAGCCTGCAAAGAAATTGAATCAATAATCAGAAAACTCCCAACAAACAGACTTCCAGGACCAGATGATTTCCCAGGCAAATTTTACCAAACACTTAAAGAAGAGTTAATATCTTGTCTTCTCAGACTATTCCAAAACAGAGAAGAGGAAGAAAAAATTCCAAATTCATTCTATGAGGCCAGCATTACCCTGATACCACAACAGATAAGGACTCTAATAAAAAAGAGAACTAAAAGCAAATATCCTTTATGAACACAGATGCAAAAATTATCAGTAAAATACTGGCAAACCAAATCCAACAATACATTAAGAATGTCATTCACCACAATCAAGTGGGATTTATTCCTGAGCTGCAAAGGTCCTATACAATCAATCAATGTGATGCACTATAGTAGTAAAAGAAAGGATAAGAACCATATGATCTTTTCCATAGAGGCAGAAAAAGCAAATGAAAAAGTACATCAATTCATTAAAAAAAAAAACCAACAAAGTAGGATTAGAAGGAATGTAATTCAACATAATAAAGCCCATATATTTAAAACTTACCACTAATATAATCCTTAAGAGAGAAAACAGAGCTTTCCCTCTATAGTCAGGAACAAACAGGGATATCCACTCTCACCAGTTATTTAATATAGTACCAGAAGTTCTAGCCATAGCAATCAGACAACAAAAAAAGAAATAAATGGCATCCAAGACAGCAAGCAAGAAGTAAAACTTTCAGTATTTGCAGAAGACATTATACTCTATATGGAAAACCTGAAAGATCCCCCCAAAACTGCTAAAGCTAATGAGAGAATTTAGTACATTTGCAGGGTACAAAATCAATGTACACAAATATGCTGCATGTCTACACACCAATAATGAAACATCAGAAGGAGAATTTTTTTTTAAAAATCTGATTTATAATTGCACCAAAATAATAAGATATCTAGGAGTAAGTCTAACAAAAGAGGTGAAAGATCTATACTCTGAAAATGATAAAATACTGATGAAAGAAATTAAAAATGACCATTTTTAAGCATGGAGTGGAAAAACACTCATGCTCATGTGTCTGGTTAAAAGCACTTAAAAAGAGCAAAAAACCTTAAGGTGCAACTGGTGGAATTGGGTGGTCATGGGCACAGGCCTAAGCCCATGAACCCAGGGCAGCCACCACCAGCAACCACCCATGAAGGAGAGAGTGCAGCAGAGCCTCCAGTTCCTGGCCCTTGAGCCCCTGGCTGTGCACTGCTTGTACCACTGCTCAGCTGGGACCACCCCTGTCCACATTTGAGGGAGTCATGGGCATTCTCTAGAACCACACCCTTTTGCGCTCTACACACACTGCATGACTAGGTTCTGACTGCACTCCCCTCCACATCCCATGCCTGAGAGACCTTGATGTGGGTGCTAGCTGGCAGTCTCTAGGACCGGCCAGGTTTCCAGATGCTGCATACTCCCAGCCTATGCCTGAAGGAACTCAGCTTGATCTCTAGTCTGGATCTCTTAGCTGCTGCAGCCCCATGACTGAGCATATCTGGTGGCATGGGCCTAGTCCCCAGATAGCAGTCCCAGCAAAGGCAGCCAGCAGAAGTGGGCTCCCTGGACCAATACTGCTCACAGTTTTAGTGGTGCAGGGGTGCAGAGAGAAGTGGGCACTTCAGGCAAACCCTGAGATGGTGACTGGGGACATACACTGCCTGTGGGAGGCCACACAGCTCAGTGGAGTTTGCAGAGGGGAGAGGTCTGTGTGTTCTGGACCACCCAGAGTGAATCAAACTGAGGCTTCTCTCTGAGATGGAGGTCTGGGTGTAGTTTGCTTTACACTAAACCTCCAAAAGGCCAAAAAGCCACAAAAAGCCACCAAAGAATGAAAAACCTCCAGAGAACAAAAGCCTGAAACACAGGTTTCACAGAGACCAAGCTCTTGATAGGGGGCAGGAGGACTCAACCCAAGCAAGACTGACTGAAAAACAATGAGGCATTCCTCAAGAAATTAAAAATAGAACTTCCCTATGACCCTGCAATTGCACTGTTGGGTATTTACCCCAAAGATACAGATGGAGTGAAAAAAAGGGCCATCTGTACCCCAATGTTTATAGCAGCAATGGCCACGGTCGCCAAACTGTGGAAAGAACCAAGAAGCCCTTCAACGGATGAATGGATAAGGAAGATGTGGTCCATATATACTATGGAGTATTATGCCTCCATCAGAAAGGATGAATACCCAACTTTTGTAACAACATGGACGGGGCTGGAGGAGATTATGCTGAGTGAAATAAGTCAAGCAGAGAGAGTCAATTATCATATGGTTTCACTTATTTGTGGAGCATAACAAATAGCATGGAGGACATGGGGACTTAGAGAGAAGGAAGTTGGGGGAAATTGGAAGAGGAGGTGAACCATGAGACTATGGACTCTGAAAAACAATCTGAGAGGTTTGAAGTGGCGGGGGGTGGGAGGTTGGGGTATCAGGTGGTGGGTATTATAGAGGGCACGGATTGCATGGAGCACTGGGTGTGGTGAAAAAATAATGAATACTGTTATTGAAAATTTAAAAAATAATAATAAAATTAAAAAAAAAAAAGAAAAAGAAAAACAATGAGGCAGGACCTTCCCCTAGAAAGCAAGCCAAAAGAATGAGAGGACAACCACTACAGAGGCCCATAAAACTGTAAAATCCCAACATCAGGAGAAAACAATATATTAAGCTCCTGGTATTGCCCTAAAACCTTTATATTTCATAGATACAACCTTTTCAAAAATTCGTTCTCGTGATTCTTGTTCTTTTAATTTCTTTAACCTACATACCAGTACAACTAGAAGCTTAATACAACATACTCCATAATGTTTTAACTTGAACTTTTTCCATATATGTACCTGTGGCTTTTTTTCCTTTTTCTTTTTCTTTTAAATACATATAGATAACAAGCTTCAAGATAATACCTTTTCCCTATTCAATACTACCCCTATATATAAACCAGTTTTAATCTCCCTTTATCTCTGGAAAGTTGATTCCTTTAACAAAAATAACAAAATATACCAAGAAAGAGACAAAATAACCTTCCTCACCCACATCAAGGATTTATAACCACCCAGCTTTTTCTTCTGTCAGTGTTTCTGTGTATCTGTTTTGTTCTGGTATTATATAAATCTTATTCTCGCAGTTCATTTTGACTGGATTCTTGTCATTTACTTTTGGTGGTCTTTTTGTTTGTCTGTTTTTGTTTATATATCTTACTTTGGGGGCTCATTTTGGCTGGGTTTCTCTTTTTTCTCTCTTTCTCTCTTTTTTTCTTTTTCTCTCTTCTGATTGCTCCAAAACTTTCCAGGGTGCACCTTGCCTGGATCATGATTGATATATTCAGCCATACATCCCCTCAACCACCTCTCACCAAAATGACTAGGAGGAGGAACACCCAAGAGGGGAAAAATTCAGAGACTGTGCCCTCTCCCACAGAACTATCAGATATGGACCTAAATAGTAGGTCAGAAAGGGAATTCAGGGTAACAATTATTCAGGCAATGGCTAGGCTGGAGAAAACCATTAGTGACAACATAGAATCTCTAAGGGCAGAAATGAGAGCTAGACCCTTAAAGGGTCTATCCACTGAGAAGATCTAACAATTGTAAATATAATGCTCCCAACATGGGAGCAGCTAACTACTTAAGCCAACTGTTAATCAAAATAAAGAGTCATATTGATATGAATACATTAATGTAGGGGATTTTAACATACCGCTTTTGGTAACAGATCATCCAAGCTGAAAATCAGTAAAGAAACAGCTTTGAATGACACATTAGACCAGATGTACTTCATAGATATATACAGAACATGCCACCCTAAAACAACAGAATACTCATTCTTCTTGAGCGCACAAGGAACTTGTCCAGAACACTACATACTGGGTCACAAATCAGAGCTCATATGATACCAAAAGATTGAGATTACTCCCTGCATATTCTCAGACCAAAATGCTTTGAAACTGGAACTCAACCACAAGAAAAAGTTTGGAAGTAATTCAAACACTTGGAAGCTAACGACCATCCTGCTTAAGAATGTCTGGATCAACCAGAAAATCAAAGACGAACTTTAACAATTCATGGAAACCAATGAGAATGAAGAGATATATTGGTCCAAAACCTATGGGATATGGCAAAGGCAGTCCTAAGGGGGAAATACACAGCCATCAAAGCCTCACTCAAAAAAAACTGATAAATCCAGAATACACCAGTTTTCTTTACACCTTAAAGAACTGGAAAATTAGGAGGAGTCAAGATGGTGGAGAAGTAGCAGGCTGAGACTACTTCAACTAGCAGGAGATAAGCTAGATAGCTTATCTAAAGATTGCAAACACCTGCAATTCCATCGGCAGATCAAAGAGAAGAAGAACAGCAATTCTGGAAACAGAAAAACAACCACTTTCTGAAAGGTAGGACCGGCGGAGACGTGAATCCAAAGCGACGGGAAGATAGACCCCGGGGGGAGGGGCCGGCTCCTGGCAAGCGGCGGAGCAACGGAGCACAAAATCAGGACTTTTCAAAGTCTGTTCCGCTGAGGGACATCGCTCCAGAGGCTAAACTGGGGCGAAGCCCATGCAGGGTCAGCGTGGCTTCAGGTCCCGCAGGGTCACAGAAGGATGGGGGGTGTCTGAGGGTCGCAGAGCTTGCGGATATTGGAACAGGAAAGCCGGCTACAGAGACAGAGCCGACAGTAAGCTCGCAGCTTGGGGTTACTTTGAACCAGCCACAGGCTCGGTGAGCTCGGACCGTGGCCGGAGGTCAGGCAGACAGGAGTAACTGGGCGCTGTTCTCTGAGGGCGCACTGAGGAGTGGGGCCCTGGGCTCTCGGCTCCTCCGGGCCGGAGACCAGGAGGCCGCCATTTGTATTCCTGTCCTCCAGCCCTCTATGGAAAGCGCTCAGGGAACAAAAGCTCCTGAAAGTAAACCCGAGCGGATTACTCAGCCCAGCCCGGTCCCTGGTAAGGGCGGTGCAATTCTGCCTGGGGCAAAGACACTTGAGAATCACTACACCAGGCCCCTCTCCCAGAAGATCAACAAGAAATCCAGCCAAGACCAAGTTCACCTACCAAGGAGAGCAGCAGAATTCCAGAAGAGGAGAAAGCAAAGCACGGAACTCATGGCTTTCTCCCTGTTATTTTTTTTAGTCTTGCAGTTAATTTAATTTTATTCTTTTTCTTTTTTTTTTTTCCTCGCCTTCTGGTAAAAAATTTTTTTTTAACTTTTACCCTTTTCTTTTTAAACTTTTTTAACTAGTTTATCTAATATATATATATTTCTTTTTTATATTTTTCTTTATTCGTTTTCTTTTTTTTTAAATTCTTTTCTTTCTTTTTTTTTTCTTTCTTCCTTTTTGAACCTCTTTTTATCCCCTTTCTCCCCCCTCACGATGTGGGATCTCTTCTGATTTGGTTAAAGCATATTTTCTTGGGGTTGTTGCCACCCTTTTAGTATTTAACTTGCTCCTTCATATACTCTTATCTGGACAAAATGACAAGATGGAAAAATTCACCAC
>NC_081567.1:15243122-15340604 GCF_022355385.1 Mustela nigripes | reverse complement strand
CTGTGAAGTGTGTAAACCTGGTGATTCACAGACCTGTACTCCTGGGGATAAAAATATATGTTTATAAAAAATTTAAAAAAAAGAACTGGAAAATTAACAACAAAATAAGCCAACCCCACACATAGAAGGGAATAATCAAGATTAGAGCAGAGATCAATGAGATAGACACCAGAGATACAGTAGAACACAACAACAAAACTAGAATCTGTTCTTTGAAAGAATCAATAAGATCAATAAATCAATAAACCACTGGCCAAAGTAATCCAAAAGAAAAGAGAGAGGACCCAAATTAATAAAATTATGATTAAAGGGCAGAGATCATGACTAACACCAAGGAAATAGAAACAATCATCAGAAATTATTATCGGGCGCCTGGGTGGCTCAGTGGGTTAAGCCGCTGCCTTCGGCTCAGGTCATGATCTCAGAGTCCTGGGATCGAGTCCCACATCGGGCTCTCTGCTCAGCAGGGAGCCTGCTTCCCTCTCTCTCTCTCTCTGCCTGCCTCTCCATCTACTTGTGATTTCGCTCTGTCAAATAGATAAAAAAAAAAAAAAGAAGAAATTATTATCAACAGTTATATGTCAATAAGTTAAGCAAGCTAGGAGAAATGGATGCACACCTGGAAACTTATAAACTTCCAAGACTGAAACAGGAATAAATTGACAACGTGAATAGACCAATATCTAATAATGAGATTGAAGCAGTGATCAAAACCTCCCAAAAAATAAGAGCCCAGGACCTGACAGATTCTCTGGGGAAGTCTGCCAAACATTAAAAGAAGAAATAATACCAATTCTTCTGAAGCTGTTTAAAAAAAAATAGAAACAGAAGGAAAACTTGCAGACTCTTTCAATGAAGCCAACATTACCCTGACCCCAAACCAAGCAAAGACTCCATCAAAAAGGAAAATTTCAGACCAATATCCCTGATGAATATGGATGCTAAGATTCTCAACAAGATCCTAGCTAATAGGATCCAACACAACATTAAAAACATTACCCACCATGACCAGGTGGGATTTATCCCTGGGATGCAAGGGTGGTTCAACATTCTCAAATCAATTGATGTGATAGAACAAACCAATAATAGAAGAGATAAGAACCACATGGTCATCTCAATTGATGCAGAAAAAGCATTTGACAAAATACAGCATCCATTCCTGATTAAAACACTTCAGAGTATAGGGATAGAGGGAACATTCCTCAACTTTGTAAAATCTATCTATGAAAAACCCACAATGAATATCATTCTCAAAGGGGAAAAGCTGACGGGAACACGACAAGGATGTTCACTCTCACCACTGTGGTTAAACATAGTACTGGAAATCCTAGCAACAGCAATCAGACAACGAAAAGAAATAAAAGATATTCAATTTGGCAAAGAAGAAGTCAAACTCTCTTCGCAGATGACATGATACTTTATATGGAAAACCCAAAAGACTCCACCCCCATAACTATAGAACTCATACAGCAATTCAGCAATGTGGCAGGATACAAAATCAATGTACAGAAATCAGTGGCTTTCTTATACACTAACAATGAAAATACAGAAAGGGAAATTAGAGAATCGATTCCATTTACCATAGCACCAAGAACCATAAGATACCTGGGAATAAACCTAACCAAAGAGGTAAAGGATCTGTACTCGAGGAACTACAGAACTCTCATGAAAGAAATTGAAGAAGACACAAAAAGATGGAAGACCATTTCATGTTCTTGGATCAGAAGAATAAACATTGTTAAAATGTCTATACTGCCTAGAGCAATCAATACTTCCAATGCCATGCTGATCAAAATTCCACTAACATGTTTTAAAGAGCTGGAACAAACAATCCTAAAATTTGTATGGAACCAGAGGAGACCACAAATTTCTAAGGAAATGTTGAAAGAGAAAAACAAAACTTGGGGCATCACATTGCCTGATTATAAGCTTTACTACAAAGCTGTGATCACCAAGACAGCATGGTACTGGCATAAAAACAGACACATAGACCAGTGGAACAGAGTAGAGAGCCCAGATATGGACCTGCAACTCAGTGGTCAAATAATCTTTGACAAAGCAGGAAAAAATATCCAGTGAAAAAAAGACAGTCTCTTCAATAAATGTTGCTGGAAAAATTGGACAGCTATGTATAGAAGAATGAAACTTGACCATTCTCTTACACCATACACAAAGATAAACTCAAAATGGATAAAAGACCTCAATGTGAGTCAAGAATCCATCAAAATCCTAGAGGAGAACATAGGCACAGAAACTTCTTTCAAGATATGTCACCAAAGGCAAGGGAAACAAAAGAGAAAATGAACTTTTGGGACTTCATCAAGATCAAAAGCTTCTGCACAGCAAAGGAAACAGTCAACAAAACAAAAAGGCAACCCACGGAATGGGAGAAGATATTTGCCAATGACACTACAGACAAAACGCTCATAATCAAGATCTATAAAGATCTTCTCAAACTCAACACACACAAAACAGATAATCACAACCAAAAAAAAAAAAAAATGGGCAGAAGACATGAACAAACACTTCTCCAAAGAAGATATACAAATGGCTACCAGACCCATAAGAAAATGTTCATCATCACTAGCCATCAGGGAGATTCAAATCAAAACCACATTGATATATGACCTTATACCAGTTATATATCAATGGCAAAAATTAACAAGACAGTAAAAAAAATGTGTTGGAGAGGATGTGAAGAAAGTGGAACCCTCTTACACTGTTGGTGGGAATGCAAGTTGGTGCAGCCACTTTGGAAAACAGTGTGGAGATTCCTTAAGAAATTAAAAATAGACCTATGACCCTGCAATTGCACTGCTGGGTATTTACCCCAAAGATACAGATGGAGTGAAAAGAAGGGCCATCTGTACCCCAGTGTTCATAGCAGCAAGGGCCACAGCTGCCAAACTGTGGAAAGAACCAAGATGCCCTTCAACGGATGAATGGATAAAGAAGATACAGTCCATATATACTATAGAGTGTTATGCCTCCATCAGAAAGGATGAATACCCAACTTTTGTATCAACATGGGTGGGACTGGAAAAGATTATGCTGAGTGAAATAAGTCAAGCAGAGAGAGTCAATTATCATATGGTTTTGCTTGATTGTGGAGCATAATTAATAACATGGAGGACCTGGGGAAATGGAGAGAAGTGAGTTGGGGGAAACTGGAAGGGGAGACAAACCATAAGAGACTGTGGACTCAGAGAAACAAACTGAGGGTTTTGGAAGGGTAGGGGTTGGGGGGTGGATGAGCCTGGTGGTGGGTGTTATGGAGGGCACATATTGCATAGAGCACTGGGTGTGGTGCATAAAGAATTAATTCTGGAACACTGAAAAGAAATAAAAATAAATTAAAAAAATAAACCACCATAGGGTCCCCATAAAACTATAACACCCCAGCACCAAGGGGAAACAGTATATTAAGCTCCTGGTATTACCTCATAGCCTGTATATTTCTCAAATATAACTTTTCTCTCTCACTCGCTTGCTTGCTCGCTTTTTAATTCTTTCTCATGATTCTTGTTCTTTGGTTTTTTTTTACCTACTTACCATTTTATATTTTTAATTTTATTTTACTATTTCAGTGTCCCAAGATTCATTGTTTATGTATCACATCCAGTGCTCCATGCAATATGTGCCCTCCTTAATACCCACCGCCAGGCTCACCTAACCTCCCCACCCAACTACCATTTCACCTAGGTGTTTAATACAACGTATTACATAGTATCATTTTAACTTGAACTTTTTCATACATAGACTTTTTCCTTTCTTTTTCTTTCTTATAGATATAGATAGATAGATAGATAGATAGATAGATATAAGCTTTTTTCCCTATTCAATATTACCTTTATATATACACCAGCTTTAATTTCCCTGTATCTCTGAAAAGTTGTGTTCTCTAACAAAGATAACAAGATACACCCAGGAAGAACTGAAATACACTTTCTCACCCACATCAAGGGATTATAACCATCCCTCCACCTTTTTATTTTGGATTTTTTCTTTTTTTGGTCTTTTTGTTTCTCTGTTTCCTTTTGTTTTCATACTTTATAAATCTTACTCTTGGGGTTCGTTTGGTCTGGGGGTTTTGTTTGTTCTGTTCGGTTTTTTTTCCTTTTTCTTTTCTTGGACTTTTGTTTGTTTGTTATGTTTTTTTACTTTATAAATCTTACTCTTGGGGCTCATTTTGGCTAGATCTCTTTTTCTTTCTTTCTTTTTGGTCGTGACTTCTGATTACTCCAAAACTTCCCAGGGTGCCCATTGCCTGGAGGGTGGTTGTTATTTTCACCTGTACAGCCCTCAACCACAACTCAATAGAATGATAAAAAGGAGGAATTTCCAACAGAGAAAAGGCCCAGAGACAATGGTATCTCCAGCAGATCTGATGGATATGGATCTAAGCAAGATATCAGAAATAGACTTCAGGGTAGCAGCTAGGAAGACAATAGTCAGGCTTGAGAAAAGTATTAACGGCAAAATAGAGTCATTAAGGGCAGAAGTGAAAGAAGATGTGGCAGAATTTAAAAATGCTATCGGGGCGCCTGGGTGGCTCAGTGGGTTAAGCCGCTGCCTTCGGCTCAGGTCATGATCTCAGGGTCCTGGGATCGAGTCCCGCATCGGGCTCTCTGCTCAGCAGGAGCCTGCTTCCTCCTCTCTCTCTCTCTGCCTGCCTCTCTGCCTACTTGTGATCTCTCTGTAAAATAAATAAATAAAATCTTTAAAAAAAATAAATAAATAAAAATAAAAATGCTATCAATAAGATACAATTTAATCTAAATTCTCTAACAGTTAGGGTAAATGAGGTAGAAGAATTAATTAGTGATCTTGAAGACAAACTAATAGAAAAGAAGGAGCAGTAGGAGGCCTGGAGCAAACAACTTAGAATCCTTGAAAACAGAATTAGAGAAATAAAAGATGCCATGAAATGTTCTAATGTCAGAATTATTGGGATCCCTGGGTGGGGGGTGGGGTGGAGAGAGAGAGAGGACTAGATGATATAGCTGAGCAAATTCTAGCTGATAACTTCCCTAATCTGGGCAATGAAGCAATCCTGTCCTAGAGGCAGAGAGGATATGCCCAAAGATCAATGAAGGCAGATCAACACCCAATCATGTAATCATAAAATTCACAAATACTATAATACAAGAATACGTTATTGTAGGTGACCTTAACACTCCACTCTCAGCAATGGACAGATCAACTAAACATAAAATCAACACAGAAACAAGAGCTTTGAACAACACATTGGACCTGATGGACCTCATATAAACATACAGAACATGCCACCCTAAAACAAAAGAACACTCATTCTTCTCAAGTGCAAATGGAACTTTCTCCAGAATAGACCACATACTAGGTCACAAATCAGAGTTCAGCCAATACCAAAACACTGAGATTATTCCCTGCTTATTCTCAGACAACAATGCTTTGAAACTGGAACTCAACCACAAGAAAAGGTTTGGAAGAAATTCAAACACTTAGAACCTAAAAACCAGCCTGCTCAAGAATGTTTGGGTCAACCAGGAAATCAAAAATGAACTTAATCAATTAATGGAAACCAATGAGAATGAAGACACATCAGTCCAAAATCTATGGGATACGGCAAAGGAGGTCCTAAGGTGGAAACACATAGCCATTCAAGCCTCGCTCAAAAAAACAGAGAAATCCCGAATGCACATACTTATTTACACCATGAAGGAATCAACAACAAATTAGATCTACCCCATGCATGAGAAGAGAAATAAGATTAGAGCAGAGATCAATGAATTAGGAATCAGAGATACAGTAAAACACATTAATGAAACTAGAAACTGTTTCTTCAAAAGAATAAGATCAATAAACCAATAGCCAGACTTATCCAAAAGAAAAAAACAGAGGACTCAAAATAATAAAATTATGGATAAAAGGGGAAGATCATGACTAACACTGAGGAAATAGAAACAATCATCAGAAACTATTATCAAGAGTTATATGTCAGTAAGTTAATCAATCTAGAAATTGATACATTCCTGGAAACCTATAAAATTCAATGACTAAAACAAGAAGAAATGAACAACCTGAATAGGCCAATAACCAGCAATGAGATTGAAGCAGTGATCAAAAATCTCCCCCCAAAACAAGAATCCAGGACCTGATGGATTGCCTGGAGAATTCTACCAAATATTCAAAGAAGAAATAATACCTATTCTCCTGAAACTGTTTCAAAAATAGAAACAGAATAAAAACTGGATTTTTATGAAGCCAGTATTACCTTGACCCCCAAACCAGGCAAAGATCCCATCAAAAATGAGAATTTCAGAACAATATCCCTGGTAAATATGGATGCCAAGATTCTCAATAAGATATTCACTAATAAGATCCAACAGTACATTAAAAGGATTTATCCATCACAACAAGGTGGGATTTATCCCTGGGATGTAAGGGTTGTTCAATATTAGAAAATATTCAATATTAGAAAATCAATCAATGTGATAAAACACATAAATGAGTTTCTCAGTTGATGCAAAAAAAAAAAAAAGCATTTAAAAAAATATAGCATCCATTCCTGATTAAAACTCTTCAGAGAATAGGGATAGAAGTAACATTCCTCAACTTCATAAAATCCCTCTATGGAAAACCCACAGTAAATATCATTCTCAATGGGGAAAAGCTGAGATCCTTTCCCTTAAGATGAAGAACATGACAAGGATGCCCCCTTTCACCACTATTGTTCAACATAGTACTAGAAGTCCAAGCAAAAGCAATCAGACAACAACAACAACAAAAACAACAAAATTTATTCAAATTGATAAAGAAGAAGTAAAAGTCTCTCTCTTTGCAGATGACATGATACTTCATGTGGAAAATCCAAAAGACTCCATCCCCAAATTATTAGAACTCATAGAGCAATTCAGCAATGTGACAGGATACAAAATCAATGTACAGAAACCCACTGCATTTCTATACACTAACAATGTAACTGAAGAAGGAGAAATTAAAAAATCGATCCCTTTTACAATACCACCAAAACCATAAGTTATCTAGGAATAAACCTAACCAAAGAGGTAAAGGTTCTGTACTCTAGAAACTACATAACACTTGTGAGAGAAATTGAAGAAGACACAAAAAGAGGGGAAAACATTCCATGCTCATGAATTGGAAGAATAAACATTGTTAAATTGTCTATGCTACCCAAGTCAATCTATACATTCAATGTGATCACTATCAAAATACCATTAGCATTTTTCACAGAGCTAGAATAAACAACCCTAAAATTTGTATGGAACCAGAAAAGACCCTGAATCTCCAGGGATTATTGGAAAAGAAAACCAAGGCATGACAATGCCTCACTTCAAGCTATATTACAAAGCTGCAATCATCAAGACAGCATGGCAGTGGCACAAAAACAGACATGTAGATCAATGGAACAGAAGAGAGAGCCTAGAAATGGACCCTCAACCCTATGGTCAAGTAATCTTGGACAAAGAAAGAAAGAAAGAATAACCAATGGAAAAACGACAGTCTCTTCAATAAATGGTATTAGGAAAACTGAACAGCCATATGCAAAAGAATGAAACTAGACCATTCTCTTACAACATACACAAAGATAAACTGAAAATGAATGAAAGACCTCAATGTGAGACAGAAATCTGTCAAAATCCTAGAGGAGAACATAGGCAGTAACCTCCTTGACACTGGATATAACAACTTCTTTCAAGACATGTCTTTAGGGGCGCCTGGGTGGCTCAGTGGGTTAAGCCACTGCCTTCGGCTCAGGTCATGATCTCAGGTCCTGGGATCGAGTCCCGCATCGGGCTCTCTGCTTGGCAGGGAGCCTGCTTCCTCTTCTCTCTCTGCCTGCCTCTCTGCCTACTTGTGATCTCTCTCTGTCAAATAAATAAATAAAATCTTTAAAAAAAAAAAAAAAAGACATGTCTCTAAAGGAAAGGGAAAGAAAAGCAAAAATGAATGTTTGGGACTTCATCAAGATCAAAAGCTTTTGCACAGCAGAGGAAACAGTCAACAAAACTAAGAGGCAATCCACTGAAAGGGAGAAGATATTTGTAAATAACATTTCAGATAAAGGGCTGATATTCAAGATCTATAAAGAGCTTCTCAAACTCAACACTCACAAAAGAAATAATCCCATCAAAAAATGGGCAGAAGACATGAAGAAACACTTCTGCAAAGAAGATATACAAATGACTAAGAGATGCATGAAAAAATGTTCAACATCATTAGCCATCAGGAAAATACAAATCAAAAACACAATGAGATATCATCTTATAGCAGTTAGAATCACAAAAATTAACATGACAGAAAACAAGTTTTGGAGAGGCACTGTTGGTATGGATGTAAGCTGTTATAGCCACTCTGAAAAACAGTGTAGAGGTTCCTCAAGACATTAAAAATAGAGCTATCCTATGACCCAGCAACTGCACTACTAGGTAGTAACCCCAAAGATATAGATGTAGGAAATAAAGGCCATATGCTCCCCAATGTCCATAGCAGCAATGTTCACAATAGCCCAACTGTAAAATGAACTGACATGCCCTTCAACAGATGAAAGGATAAAGAAGATGTGGTGCATATATACAATGGAATACTACTCAGCCATCAGAAAGGATAAGTACTCACCATTTGCATGGACATGGATGGAACTGAAGAGGATTATGTTAGCTGAAATAGGTCAAGCAGAGAAAGACAATAATCATAGGGTTTCACTCAGAGGTGAACATAAGGAATAGTGTGGAGGACCACAGGGGAAGGGAGGGAAAACTGAATGGGAAGAAATCAGAGAGGGAGACAAACCATGAGAGACTCTGGACTCCAGGAAATAAACTGAGTGTTGCAGAAGGGAGAGGGTGGGAGGATGGGGTAGCCAGGTGATGCGTACTAAGGAGGGCATGTGTTGTGATGAGCACTGGGTTTTATATTTGACTAGTGAGTCGTTTAACACTACATCAAAAACTAATGATGTACTACATGCTGGCTAACTGAACATAAAAAATAATTCCTCAAACCTAAAAAGAGGGAGATAGAGAGAGAAATACAAATCAAAACCACAGTGAGATACTATCTCACACCATTCAGAATGACTAAATATAAAAACAATGAGAAAATTTAATGACAACATAAAAAATAGTGAAACTTGAACACTTTCTTACACCATACACAAAAATAAACTCAAAATGGATGAAAAATCTCAGTATGACATAGAAAACCATTAAAATCCTAGTGAAGAATACAGGCAGTAACCTCTGACATCAGCCATAGCAACTTATTTCTAGTTAAGTCTCTTGAGGCCAGGGAAACAAAAGCAAAATAAACTATTTGCACTTATCAAGATAAAAAGCTTCATACAGTGAAGAAATAACAAGACTAAAAGGCAACTGACAGAATGGGAGAAGATATTTGCCAATGACTTATCTAATCGAAGTGTTAGTATCCAAAATAAGCAACCAACTTATAAAACTCAACACCCCCCCCACCAAAACCCACAAATAATCCAGTTATAAAATGTGCAAAAGACATGAGTAGACATTTTTCCAAAGAAAACATATGGGATGGCCAACAGACATATGAAAAGATGCTCAACATCACTCATCATCAGGAAAAAAACAATCAAAACTACAATGAGATATCACCTCACAATTGTGAGAATGATGAAAATCAACAACACAGGAAACAAGAGGTGTTGGTGAGGATGGAGAGAGAGGGGAAACTTATTGTGTTGCTAGTGGGAATGCAAACTGGTGCAGCCACTCTGCAAAACAGTATGGAGGTTCCTCAAAAAGTAAAAAATGTAACTACCCTACAGCAATTGCACTAACTAGGCATTTACCCAAAGAACATGAAATATAGGCTCAAAGGTTTACATATACCTGATGTTTGCAGCTGCATATTTAACAATAGCAAAAATCAAAGCCCAAATGTCCATCCATTGATAATGGATAAAGAAGAAGTGGTATGTATATACAATACAGTACTACTCACCCATCAAAAAGAATGAAATCTTACCATTAGCAACAACATGGATAGAGCAAGGATGTATTATGCTAAGTGAAATAAGTCACTCAGAAAAAGACTAGTACCATATGATCTCTCTCATATATGCAATCTAATAAAGAAATCATATGAACATATGGGAGGGGGTGGAAAGAAAAAAGGGAGTGAGGGAAATAAGCCATAAGTGACTTTTAGTGATAGAGAACAAACTGAAGGTTAATGGAGGGAGGCGGTTGGGGGTTAAGCCAGATGGGTGATGGCTATTAAAGAGAGCACTTGTAATGAATTCTGGATGATTTATGTAAGTAACAAATCACTGAATTCTACTCCAGAAACCAGTATTGTACTCTGTGTTAACTAACAACAAAAAGAAAGAAAGAAAGAAGGAAAGAAAGAAAGAGAAAGAGACTTTTAATTATAGAGCGCAAACTGATGGTTACTAGAGGGAAAGGACTGATGGAAATTAAGGACTGTAGTTGACATGATGAGCCCAGCATGGTATATGGAAGTGTTGAATCACTATATTGTATACTTGAAATTAATATAACACTGTATGTAAACTAACTGAAATTAAAATTTAAATTTTTTTTTAAAAATGAAAAGATGAACTAATCTTTAGTAATGTGTAGATGTACAAACATCAATTTTTAAGTATTTAAAATTATAAATTGTAATTTTGAATTCTGATTAATCTATCTGCTAGATGTGCTTAAAAGCTTATTTTACCTCTATGAGCCTCCACTTTCCATGTCAGCTAATCCTAGTTTCTGTCTGCTTATTCTGTTTTCAGTGATTAAGTTGTTCCTTTTCTGAAGAAAGCCTAGAGGGCCTGCTACCTGTCACTTTGTTCTGTATGGATGCTTTTACAGTCCTGGATATTTTATTTCTGCCAGAATTTTTTCCTATAGCCATTCATTAATCTCTGTTAAGAATTTTGGCAACTCCTCAGTTTGCACAACCAATTTTTGTTTGGTTCTTCTTGAAGGAACATATAACTGAAGAACTGGAGAAAACAGATGTACACAAATAAGGTAGGGGGAAAAAATAGAGGATTTAAATTATTGATTTGGTTTTTGGTCACTTTGTACTCTGGGTTTAAGTTATCCTAAGATCCAACTATACTGTCTGTTCTTAGATTCCATAGGAAACCCTTGAGTACTTCTAAACTTTACCTTTATCTTTAAGATAATAGAATTTTTATTACTTATAGTTCAATTAACCATGATTGAGACATCTGGTATACAGCACCTAATCACTATCTTGCTTCTATTGAAAAAGTTCAATTGACCTATTTCTGCTTTAAACTAAATTCTTTTTTTTTTAAGATTTTATTTATTTATTTGACAGAGATCACAAGTAGGCAGAGAGGCAGACAAAGAGAGAGAAGAAGAGAAGCAGGCTCCCTGCTGAGCAGAGAGCCCAATGCAGGGCTCGATCCCAGGACCCTGAGACCATGACCTGAGCCAAAGGAAGAGGCTTAACCCACTGAACCACCCAGGCGCCCTTAAACTAAATTCTTAAGTTAAAACCACATTCACTTGAGAGAACGATATTTTTGATTTCAAATATATTTTTGTTAAAAAAGCGTTGGTGCAAATAATCAAAATTATATAAGTAGTTTTTTTTCCATTTCTTTGGAAACATAAAGAAATGAAAAAAACTCACATGATTCATCAACTAAAAGTTCTTGAGGTCTTATATTAGTGAATATTTATCCACTTACTTATAAAAGGGAAGAAAATTTTCTAATGCAGCAGCAGTGTTAGAGAGTAATGACTCTTCACAGAAGTCAGTAGCTTGAATTTGTTATAAATTAAAATTTATGCTTGAAAATCCAAATTATAAGATAAGACAAAGGTAAATAGGTCTTACAAAATTGTTTTCACTTTTTAAAAAAGCGAATTAGATATTCTAGAAAAAAATAAAATTGCTGACTCTAATTTTTAAAGCTTGTGTTCAAACCTGTATCATAAATAGCTATCTTTTCCTTTTTAATTTCTTTTCAGTGTAACAGTATTCATTGTTTTTGCACCACACCCAGTGCTCCATGCAATATGTGTCCTACTTAACACCCACCACCTGGTTCCCCCAACCTCCCACCCCCCGCCCCTACAAAACACTCAGGCTGTTTTTCAGAGTCCATAGTCTCTCATGGTTCACCTCCCCTTCCAATTTCCCCCAACTCCCTTCTCCTCTCCATCTTCCTTTGTCCTCCATGCTATTTGTTATGCTCCACAAATAAGTGAAGTCATATGATAATTGACTTTCTCTGCTTGACTGATTTCACTCAGCATAATCTCTTCCTGTCCCGTCCATGTTGCTACAAAAGTTGGGTATTCATCCTTTCTGATGGAGGCATAATACTCCATAGTGTATATGGACCACATTTTCCTTATCCATTCATCCATTGAAGGGCATCTTGGTTCTTTCCACAGTTTGGCGACCGTGGTCATTGCTGCTATAAACATTGGGGTACAGATGGCCCTTCTTTTCACTCCATCTGTATCTTTGTGGTAAATACCCGGCAGTGCAATCGCAGGGTCATAGGGAAGCTCTATTTTTAATTTCTTGAGGAATCTCCACACTGTTCTCCAAAGTGGCTGCACCAACTTGCATTCCCACCAACAGTGGAAGAGGGTTCCCCTTTCTCCACATCTCCTCCAACACACTTTGTTTCCTGTCTTGCTAATTTTGGCCATTCTAACTGGTGTACGGTGGTATCTCAATGTGGTTTTAATTTGAATCTCCCTGATGGTTACTGATGATGAACATTTTTTCATGTGTCTGATAGCCATTTGTATGTCTTCATTGGAGAAGTGTCTGTTCATATCTTCTGCCCATTTTTTTAAAAGACAGTCTCTTCAACAAATGGTGCTGGCAAAATTGGACAGCTATATGTAGAAGAATGAAATGCAACCATTCTCTTACACTGTACACAAAGAGAAACTCAAAATGGGTAAAAGACCTCAACGTGAGACAGGAATCGATCAGAATCCTAGAGGAGAACATAGGCAGTAACCTCTTTGATATCAGCCACAGCAACTTCTTTCAAGATATGTCTCCAAAGGCAAAGGAAACGAAAGAGAAAATGAACTTTTGGGACTTCATCAAGATCAAAAGCTCCTGCACAATAAAGGAAACAGTCAAGAAAACAAAGAGGCAACCCACAGAATGGGAGAAGATATTTGCAAATGACAATACAGACAAAAGATTGATATCCAAGATCTATAAAGAACTTCTCAAACTCAACACATACAAAACAGATAATCATATCATAAATATCTTTTGAAAAATAGAAAATATTCTCTAAAATCATCAAATAAATGCTTGAGATTAATACACCTAAAAATGAATACAAATTATACCAGATTAGCATACTTGCCTCTTTTTCAGATTCTTTAAATGTTGTTTCTTTCTCCTTTACTCGCTGCATAAACTTTTGTTTCAGTTCTTCTTCTTCCCTCTGACAGTGATCATAGAACTTCTGTCTTTTGGCTTCATAGATCTCTTGAAAACTACAAAAAAATAATTTATTACTATCATATTAAAATTGTAATATAAATAAAGCTGTAAAAATATATATTGTATGTTAAGTCCCATGTAAGGACATTTAACAACATTTTCTTCATGTATAGAAATAGAAATTTTTATGTCATGAGATGTAAAAAAAGGGAGTTTTAGTATTGAAGAATATATAGATTGTATGTCTGAAGAAGAGTAGAAGTTTAAAACAGTTGTATTAGTGATTTCTTGTTATCATTTTTCAATATATCATACTTTTTCACATCTTTTGATAATAAAATTTGGGGAAACCTCTACTTTACAAGGTTCTTATTTAAAATAAATCTGGGCAGGGATGCCTGGGTGGGACAGTCAGTTAAGCATCTCCCTTTGGCTCAGGTCATGATCCTAGGGTTCTGAGACTAAGTCCCACATTGGACTCCTTGCTCAGCAGGGAGTCTGCTTCTCTCTCAGCCTATCACCCCCCCAATTTTCCTCTCTCTGCTTCTCACTCACTGACAAATAAATTTTAAAAGTCTTTTAAAAATAAAAATAAAATTAAGCCAGGCGTCATCATCATCACTATCACAATCATCACTAAAATAATCAAAATAGTACAGTAGTAGCACAAAAATAGATACATAGATAAATGGAACATTGTAGAGAGGCCAAAAACAGACCCAGGTTTATATGGTCAATTAATATATGACAATATAATATATTATTATATATTATTATATATTATATATATAACATCTTTATATAACATAATATAGTTATATGGTCAATTAATATATGACAAGTGAGGCAATAATATACAATGGGTGAAAGATAGTCCCTTCAATAGCTGGTACTGGAAAACTGAACAGCTACATGCAAGAGCATGAAACTAGACCAGTTTCTTATACCATACACAAAAGAGCCTCAAAATTAATTAAATACCAAAATGTGAAACCTGAAACCATAAAAATCCCAGGAGAAAAAATAAGCAGTAATCTCCTGGATGTTGGCTAACATTTTTTTACCAACATTTTCTAGCTATGACTCCTCAGGCAAAAGAAACAAAAGCAAACATAAACTATTGTGGCTACACCAAAATAAAAGGTTTTTTTACAGTGGAGGAAACCATCAACAAAACAAAAAGGCAACCTACTGGATGGGAAAAAATCATTTGCAAATGATATATCTGATAAAAGGTTAATAACCTGTCTTGTTAATTTTGGCCATTCTAACTGGTATAAGGTAATATCTCAATGTGGTTTTAATTTGAATCTCCCTGAGGGCTAGTGATGATGAACATGTTTTGGAGGGGATGTGGAGAGAGGGGAACCGTCTTACACTGTTGGTGGGAATGCAAGTTGGTGCAGCCACTTTGGAGAACAGTGTGGAGATTTCTCAATAAATTAAAAATAAGGCTTCCTTATGACCCTGCGATTGCACTGCTGGGTATTTACCACAAAGATACAGATGGAGTGAAAAGAAGGGCCATCTGTACCCCAATGTTTATAGCAGCAATGACCACGGTCGCCAAACTGTGGAAAGAACCAAGATGTCCTTCAACGGATGAATGGATAAGGAAAATGTGGTCCATATACACTATGGAGTATTATGCCTCCATCAGAAAGGATGAATACCCAACTTTTGTAGCAACATGGACGGGACAGGAAGAGATTATGCTGAGTGAAATCAGTCAAGCAGAGAGAGTCAATTATCATATGGTTTCACCTATTTGTGGAGCATAACAAATAGCATGGAGGACATGGGGACTTAGGAGAAGGGAGCTGGGGGAAATTGGAAGGGGAGGTGAATCATGAGAGACTATGGACTCTGAAAAACAATCTGAGGGGGTTGAAGAGGTGGGGGAGTGGGAGGTTGGGGTACCAGGTGGTGGGTATTATAGAGGGCACGGATTGCATGGAGCACTGGGTGTGGTGAAAAAATAATGAATACTGTTATACTGAAAATAAATAAATTTAATTTTTTTAAAAAAAGGTTAATAACCAAAATATATAGAGACTTTATATGACTCAACACTAAAAAAATAATAAACTGATAAAAAATGGGCAAAGAACATGAATAAACTTTTTTCCAATGAAAATATACTGATGGCCAGAAAGCATGAAAAAATGCTCAACATTATTATCATTAGGGAGATGCAAATCATATCACAATGAGATATCACCTTACAACTGTTGAATTGTTAGAATCAAAAAGACAAAAATTTAAAAATGTTGGTAAAGATGTGGCAATGGGGAACCCTCATGCACTGTTGGCTAGAATGTAAATTGGTATAGCCACTGTGGAAAAAGAGTACAGAGATTCCTTAAAATATTAAAAATACAAATACCATATGTTCCAGGAATTCCACTACTGGTTATTTATCCAAAGAAAGTGAAACATTAATTTAAAAAGATAGGTGAAATGTATGAATTTTTGTGTTTATTTCAGCATTATTTACCATAGCCAAGATATGGAGGCAAACTAATTTTCCATCAATAGGAGAATGGATAAATAAAATGTGGTGTGGGTATGTATGTGTGTATGTGTGTGTAAAGAATATTACTCAACCTTAAAAAAAATAATCTTGCTATTTGTGACATGAATGGACCTAAGAGTACTATGTTAAGGGAAATGTCAGACACAGAAAGAAAAATACCATATAATTTCATTTATATGTGGAAACTAAAAAACAAAACAAATTAATAAATAAACAAATAAGAAAAGGAGAAACAAAAGAATAAATACAGAGAACAAACTGGTGATTGCCAAGGGGAAGGGTAATGGGAGATTGGCAAAAATAGGTAAAAGGGAGTGGGGGTACAGGCCTCTGGTTATGGTATAAAAAGTCATGGGATGAGGGCGCCTGGGTGGCTCAGTGGGTTAAGCCGCTGCCTTCGGCTCAGGTCATGATCTCAGGGTCCTGGGATCGAGTCCCGCATCGAGCTCTCTGCTCAGCAGGGAGCCTGCTTCCTCCTCTCTCTCTCTGCCTGCCTCTCTGCCTACTTGTAATCTCTCTCTGTCAAATAAATAAATAAAATCTTTAAAAAAAAAAGTCATGGGATGAATAGGAAATATAGTCAGTGGTATCATAATAGTGTTGTATGGTGACAAATGGTGGCTACACTTGTGAGCATAGCATAATGTATAAAGTTTTCAAATAATTATGTGTACACTTGAGAATAATGTAATATTGGGTATCAACTATACTTCATTTTTAAAAATTGACTTTGAGGGAAAAATTCTGGCTTGCACATCTTTATTAAAAAGTCCATCTCTTCTCCCAAAATAAAAGTATAAAAATTAAGTCAGACATCTTTCAAAATTTAATTCCAAGACAGTCAGTTCAGTTTTGTTTGTCTTCAAAGTACCTAAAAAATCAATATACCTGGATCATACCACACTGTCATCCTTTGCAGCACAAATCCTATTCCTCTTAAATATAACTAAATACACCTGCTCTTAAACTATTTTCACTTGGCTTCTACAATATTTCTGTTGCTTTTCCTCTTTCCTTCATCCAACATTCAATGCCCTTTGCCATCCTTCTCAATATCCTTTGCCAATCTTTATTAATCTTTGCCAATTTTGAAAATCTCCTTCATGAACATCTATTTCATATAAAATACAAAAATAAAAACAAAATAATATTTTTTTGGAAACACATTTCAACATATATTCATAGTGAATACTCATTTTGAGCATATAAATGGTCCCTTGAATTACATTGCTGCTAATAACTCTATCCATCTATGGTGATTAATAAACATATAATTCAAGATGACCCAGAATGTGAAATGTACAGTTATTCTCATTCCAAATGATTGAATCTCATGGTTGTTAGGGATTTCTAAATCACCCATTAACTTGTTCTGACAGGATCTTCTCCACTCACCTAAGTGGCTTGTTGTCTGGACCCACATCAATAAAGCCCATTTTCTTCAGTCTGCAGCACCTATAGCGTTCATAATGCTGAATGTGGGTTTGTTCTTTCAGATCTTCCATATTTATACAAAGAAGCATATCCCGGAGCTTGACAAAATCACAGTGATTTTCATTTTCCACTAGGCAGAAAAATAAGAAAACACCAACATTCATTACCAATCCTTGACACCCAATAAGTATTCTTGAGTGAAAGTATGCATGAAAAGCACAATTAAAATAACAGTAAGAGGGAGAAAATATGGCAGGGAAGTAGGAGGAGGTGCCTTTTCAACTTGTACCCCAAAGTGAGCTGATTACCTACCAAAGAACTCAGATCACCCATGAAATCAGCCAGAGATCAGAATTATACATGTCTGGATCTCTACAGAGGCAGAAGATGCCAGTGGGCAGGTAAAGCAGAGTGGGAATGTCGGACTGATACCGGAAGATAAACAAAAGGGAGAGGGAGCCACCAGAGACGACCATTTGGAAAGTAATACCCCTAATATGAAAGTGCCCTGCGTCTGGGGACCAGCATTAACTTGGAGACTAGTTGAAAGCACTCAGAAAGAGCAAAGGATCGCAGTGGGGGGGGGGGAATTGTGGGAATTGGGGTGGCTAGGGACAGGGGCTTAAGTCCCCAGACTCAGGACAGCCTCCCTTGGCGCTGAGCCAGAGAGAGTGTGGTGGAGAAACCAGGTCTTGGTCCCTGAGCTGCCAGCATGCCTGAGAACATGTGGGGTCCAGCTCCTGTGAAGGGCTGGGAGCCTCACCAGATGGCAGAACGCAGAGCTGTGTTACAGAGCCTGAGACAAGCCCCTCACCCTCCCCTGAGAGAGGTGTGGTGAAGGCCCAGCCTGGTGCTCTCAGACCTGTGTACTGCTACTGGAGCCTGAGACACGTGTGCGACCTGCAGCCTCCCCTGAGAGAGGTGCGTGCAAGCCCGGTGCTCTTAGACCCAGAAAGACCAGGCACTCCCAGCCCAGGACCAGCAGGAAAATCTCAGTGTGTGATCGCTGCTTGGAACCTCTCAGGTGGTCTGGAGCTTCCCAGACAGCCGCTGCTGCCATGGTTTGGGGTACAAGCAGAAGATCCTGCATCCCCAGGGACTGCAACTCGGAACCTGCTCTACCAGCTGCCAAGGGGGAATTTATATGGGCTCTGCAGCACCCAAAGGAGAGCAGACTGATACGTTTCTCAATGAAACTAGAAGCTGGTTTTTTTAAAGAATCAATAAGATTGATAAACCATTGGCCACACTAATCCAAAATAAAAGAGAGAAAGCCAAAATTCATAAAATTATGAATGAAAAGGGAGAGATCACAACTAACACCAAGGAAGTAGAAACAATCATCAGAAGTTATTATCAACAGTTATATGCCAATAAGCTAAGCAACCTAGATGAAATGGATGCATTCCTGGAAAACTATAAGCTTCCAAAATTGAACCAGGAAGAAATTGACAATCTGAATAGACTGATATCTAGTAACAAGATTGAAGCAGTGATCAAAAACCTTCCAAAAAACAAGAGCCCAGGACCTGATGGATTCCCTGGGGAATTCTACCAAACTTTCAAAGAAGAAATAACACCTATTCTCCTGAAGCTGTTTCAAAAAATTGAAGCAAAAGGAAAATTTCCAGACTCTTTCTATGAAGCCAGCATTTCCTTGATTCCCAAACCAGGCAAAGACCCTACCAAAAAGGAGAATTTCAGACCAATATCACTGATGAATATGGATGCTAAGATTCTCAACAAGATCCTAGCAAACAGGATCCAACAGCACATTTAAAAGATTATCCACCATGACCAGGTGGGATTCATTCCTGGGCTACAAGGATGGTTCATCATTCACAAATCAATCAATGTGATAGAAAAAATTAATAAGAGAAGAGAGAAGAACCACATGGTCCTCTCAATTGATGCAGAAAAAGCATTCGACAAAATCCAGCATCCGTTCCTGATTAAAACGTTTCAAAGTATAGGGATAGAGGGAACATTCCTGAACTTCATAAAATCTATCTATGAAAGACCCACAGCAAATATCATCCTCAATGGGAAAAAGCTTGCAGCCTTCCTGTTGAGATCAGGAACACGACAAGGATGCCCACTCTCACCACTCTTGTTCAACATAGTATTAGAAGTCCTAGCAACAGCAATCAGACAACAAAGAGAAATAAAAGATATCCAAATTGGCAATGAAGAAGTCAAACTCTCTCTCTTCGCAGATGACATGATTCTTTATATGGAAAACCCAAAAGACTCCACCCCCATAACTATAGAACTCATACAGCAATTCAGCAATGTGGCAGGATACAAAATCAATGTACAGAAATCAGTGGCTTTCTTATACACTAACAATGAAAATACAGAAAGGGAAATTAGAGAATCGATTCCATTTACAATAGCACCAAGAACCATAAGATACCTGGGAATAAACCTAACCAAAGAGGTAAAGGATCTGTACTCAAGGAACTACAGGACACTCATGAAAGAAATTGAAGACCCAAAAAGATGGAAGATCATTCCATGCTCTTAGATCAGAAGAATAAACATTGTTAAAATATCTATACTGCCTAGAGCAATCTATACTTTCAATGCCATTCCGATCCAAATTCCACCAGTAGTTTTCAAAGAGCTAGAGCAAATAATCCAAGAATCTATTGGAATCAGAAGAGACCCCGAATCACTAAGGAAATGTTGAAAAACAAAAGTAAAACTGGGGGCATCATGTTACCTGATTTCAAACTTTACTACAAAGCTGTGATCACCAAGACAGCATGGTGCTGGCATAAAAACAGACACATAAACCAGTGGAACAGAGTAGAGAGCCCAGATATGGACCATCAACTCTATGGTCAAATAATCTTTGACAAAACAGGAAAAAATATACAGTGGAAAAAAGACAGTCTCTTCAATAAATGGTGCTGGGAAAACTGAACAGCTATATGGAGAAGAATGAAACTCGACCATTCTCTTACACCGTACACAAAGAGAAACTCAAAATGGATAAAAGACCTCAACATGAGACAGGAATCCATCAGAATCCTAGAGGAGAACATAGGCAGTAACCTCTTCGATATCAGCCACAGCAACTTCTTTCAAGATATGTCTCCAAAGGCAAAGGAAACAAAAGAGAAGATGAACTTTTGGGACTTCATCAAGATCAAAAGCTTCTGCACAGCAAAGGAAACAGTCAAGAAAACAAAGAGGCAACCCACGGAATGGGAGAAGATATTTGCAAATGACAGTACAGACAAAAGATTGATATCCAGGATCTATAAAGAACTCCTGAAACTCAACACACACAAAACAGACAATCATATCAAAAAATGGGCAGAAGACATGAACAGACACTTCTCCAATGAAGACATACAAATGGCTATCAGACGCATGAAAAAATGTTCATCATCAGGGAGATTCAAATTAAAACCACATTGAGATACCACCTTACACCAGTTAGAATGGCCAAAATTAGCAAGACAGGAAACAACATGTGTTGGAGGGGATGTGGAGAAAGGGGAACCGTCTTACACTAACGGTGGGAATGCAAGTTGGTGCAGCCACTTTGGAGAACAGTGTGGAGATTCCTCAAGAAATTAAAAATAGGGGCACCTGGGTGGCTCAGTGGGTTAAAGCCTCTGCTTTCGGCTCAGGTCATGATCCCAGGGTCCTGGGATCGAGCCCCACGTCGGGCTCTCTGCTCAGCAGGGAGCCTGCTTCCTCCTCTCTCTCTGCCTGCCTCTCTGCCTACTTGTGATCTCTGTCTGTCAAATAAATAAATAAAAATCTTAAAAAAAAAAAAAGAAGAAATTAAAAATAGAGCTTCCCTATGACCCTACAATTGCCTTGCTGTGTATTTACCCCAAAGATACAGATGGAGTGAAAAGAAGGGCCATCTGTACCCCAATGTTTATAGCAGCAATGGCCACGGTCACCAAACTGTGGAAAGAACCAAGAAGCCCTTCAACGGATGAATGGATAAGGAAAATGTGGTCCATATACACTATGGAGTATTATGCCTCCATCAGAAAGGATGAATACCCAACTTTTGTAGCAACATGGACAGGACTGGAAGAGATTATGCTGAGTGAAATCAGTCAAGCAGAGAAAGTCAATTATCATATGACTTCACTTATTTGTGGAGCATAACAAATAGCATGGAGGACAAAGGAAGATGGAGAGGAGAAGGGAGTTGGGGGAAATTGGAAGGGGAGGTGAACCATGAGAGACTATGGACTCTGAAAAACAGCCTGAGGGTTTTGAAGGGTCGTGGGGTGGGAGGTTGGGGGAACCAGGTGGTGGGTATTAGAGAGGGCACGTATTGCATGGAGCACTGGGTGTGGTGCAAAAAACAATGAATACTGTTACACTGAAAAGAAATTTTTAAAAAAAGAAAAAAGGGCTAAAAAAAACAGCTAAGAGATTTTTATAATTAATAGATATAATTCTTTGGGACTGTAACTATGATTATATGGTATATATCTATTATAGGCAGAGTTTATTTTTGGATAAGGACATTTGCTTTATATTTATTAGCCAATGAATAAATAAGTAATTGAATTAACATTCATATTAGTGTACAGTGTAGTTTGTTAATTATTGTTAGCATTTTACAAACTGCCCCCAAGGTATTTCATAGAGCACTAACAAAGACTGTTATCTAATTTCACTAAAGTAAATAATTTCATTAATGTAAATCCTGTTACCATGAGGGCATTAAAAACTATGCATGATTTAGTTCTCAAACAGTATTTATATCCCATATTCATGAAACAAAATTAGCAATATTTAAAATCAATCAATAAATTTACATGGCACTCTCCTGTGTTTGTCATATCCAGCCTACTGAGCATTATATATATTTTATTGTGCATGATATTGTAACCAAACTTTTTTTTTAAAGATTTTATTTACTAATTTGACAGAGAGAAATCACAAGTAGACGGAGAGGCAGCCAGAGAGAGAGATAGAGAAGAGAGCCCGATGCGGGACTCGATCCCAGGACCCTGAGATCATGACCTGAACTGAAGGCAGCGGCCCAACCCACTGAGCCACCCAGGCACCCCTGTAACCAAACTTAATATTCATTGAGGTATATTGTTTTTAAGTATGTTTCATATATTTAATTTTTAAGATACCTATTAATAAGACAATATTTTGGAAACTAGTATAAGTGGAGATAATCTAATCCCCAATAATTTATATTACAACTATATAAACCAGAGAATAAATGACTGCCTTTTATACTATTTCAACCATCACAATGTTAGATAGCTAATAATAACATTTAATAAATTTTTAGATAGCTAAATAATATTAAATTAAATTAAATATTAATTAAATTAAATATTTAAATGTTAGATAATTAATAATAATATTTAATAAATATTTAAGCATAATGTTTCCAAAGGTAAATTACCTTTCTTTATTTTAAAAATAGTTTACCATCCTTTTTGTCTAGTAACCTCTCAAAAATGCTTTATAAATTAAGCAGTAATTTATTTATGAAATAGGTTTTAAACACTGATATTTATGATTCAATTTTGTTCAAAGTTCTTTTGTTCAAGTCACTTTCCAACATTCTTAATGCAATTCTGTATGCATAGAGAGATAGCATGCATATGTCAGACTGGGGTAAATGAGGAGGTTCTAACAAAAATCTGTGAATATTTTTCTAAAGTACCACCTAGGAAACTCTTATGAGAATGAATTATAGTCAAAATAAGAATTCACTTATATGGAAAAGATTTGTGCTCTTCATGAGTAACCCTTCATTTATTCTTTAACAACAACTACCAATATTGATTCAAGTTAAAATATTTTAAGACTATGAGAACACACACACATACACACACACACACACTTTCCAGAGCAAACCTGCTCACTTTCATCGCATTTACCTTGTAAAACTCCCCAAGGGTACTGACGGCCTCTGACCATTCTTTTTCCAACTTTAACTTCATCCATACTCCCTACTACAGCAAAAGGTAGTTGTCCCTAAAAGTAAGAAAAATTTCAGTTATGTTCCCTTATAACAATATGGCCTACTCTGGGTTTTTTTTTTTTTCTTTCTGTTATGGAAATCAATAGAGACAAGAATATCATAGTAAGTTTATTCAAACAAGGCATTACCCAGTCTTGAATTTTAAGACTTGGTAGTAAATATGTGCAAATTAATTTTTGCAAGCATTATCATCCAGCCATGCACACAAATGAAAACTACCTACTGAGTAGAGCCTAAAGCAAGGGATTCCGCTGTGGGGAATACAAATAAATATTTTTATTAGACACAATTTTTTCCACATTTTCCTACCATGAAACACAAGTATGTGGAGGAAATAATATGCAAACAACTTTTAACCCCAGTATACAAGTTAAAATGGAAAGTATTAAGGAAAAACTATAATAATTAGTTAATGGATATACAGAGTATATTAATAAATATACTATATATGTCTAGTGAATTCTAAATAAAATTAAAAGGTCACACTGGGAAGTGAGAGTCAGAGGGATCTGAAAATTAATGTGAAACCAAAGGGAGATTGGGGGAGATGATAAGCAAAGTAAGAAGAATAATCATCAGTAAAATAAGCTTTTGAGCCAAATGTAAAGATGGCAGAAATATGCAAGATAAATTCATGATTTGTCAGAATTACATAGATTGCCTTAATAGAAGGGCTGATATACAAGAAATGTCAAATATAAAAATCATTAAACATCATGTCAAGTATTAAATAATTAACAGTATTTACTTTATTAATCAATTTTGGTTTAAAATAAGTATTACCTATGAATTCCTAGAGGTAAAATTAGAAAGGTCAAAATCTTTAAGACAAAATCTAAAGAAAATATAACGCAGAAGAATAAATAAAAATTTTGTGAACATTGGGGTAGAGATGGCCCTTCTTTTCACTCCATCTGTATCTTTGGGGTAAATACACAGCAAGGCAATTGTAGGGTCATAGGGAAGATCTATTTTTAACTTCTTAAGGAATCTCCACACTGTTTTCCAAAGTGGCTGCACCAACTTGCATTCCCACCAACAGTGTAAGAGGGTTCCCCTTTATCCACATCCTCTCCAACACTTGTTGTTTACTGTCTTGTTGATTTTTGTCATTCTAACTGGTGTAAGGTGATATCTCAATGTGGTTTTGATTTGAATCTCCCTGATGGTTAGTGATGATGAAAAGTTTTTCATGTCTAGTAGCCACTTGTATACGTTCTTTGTGAAATGTCTGTTCATGTCTTCTCCCCATTTTTTGACGTGATTATCTGTTTTGTGTGTGTTGAGTTTGAGGAGTTCTTTATAGATCTTTTATATCAGCCTTTTGTCTGTAGTGTCATTTGTGAATATCTTCTCCCATTCCGTGGGTTGCCTCTTCGTTTTTTGGACTATTTCCTTTGCTGTGAAGAAGCTTTTTATCTTGATGAAGTCCCAAAGTTCACTTTTGCTTTTGTTTCCTTTGTCATTGGAGACATGTCTTGAAAGAAGTTGCTGTGGCTGATGTCAAAGAGGTTACTGCCTATGTTCTCCTCTAGGATTTTGATAGATTCCTGCCTCACGTTGAGGTCTTTTATCCATTTTGAATTTATCTTTGTGCATGGTATAAGAGAAAGAAACAGATAAGTCAAAATAAACAATAATCACATCCAAGAATGGGCAGAAGACATGAACAGACACTTCTCCAAAGAAGGCATACAAATGGCTAACAAACCCATGAAAAAATGTTCACCATCATTAGCTATCAGGGAGATTCAAATCAAAACCACATTGAGATAGCACCTTACACCAGTTAGAATAACAAAAATTAAGACAGTAAACAAGTGTTGGAGAGGATGTAGGGAAAGGGGAACCCTCATATACTGTTGTTAGGAATGCAAGTTGGTGCAGCCACTTTAGAAAACAGTGTAGAGATTTCTTAAGAAATTAAAAATAGAACTACCCTATGACCTGAAATTGCACTGCTAGATATTTACCCCAGATGTAGTGAAAAGAAGGGCCATCTCTACCCCCACCATTCATAGAAGCAATGGTCACAGTTGCCAAACTGTGGAAAGAGATGCCCTTCAACAAACGAATGGATAAAGAAGATATGGTCCATATATACAATGGAATATTATGCCTCCATCAGAAACGATGAATACCCAACTTTTGTATCAACATGGATGGGACTGGAAGAGATTATGCTGAGTGAAATAAGTCAATCAGAGAGAGTCAATTATCATATGGTTTCACTTATGTGTGGAGCTTAACAAATAGCATGGAGGACATGGGGAGATAGAGAGGAGAAGGGAGTTGGGGGAAATTGGAAGGGGAGGTGAACCATGAGAGACCATGGACTCTGAAAAACAATCTGAGGGTTTTGAAGGGGCGGGGGGTGGGAGGTCAGGGTACCAGGTGGTGGGTATTATAGAGGGCACGGATTGCATGGAGGAAACCGTGGTGCAAAAATAATGAATGGTGGGTGTGGTGCAAAAATAATGAATACTGTTATGCTGAAAATAAAAAATAAATTTAAATTTTTTTCTATAAGAAAAAACACTTCTAAAGTGAAAAAGAAATGAGAATATATTCTCATTTCTTTGCAATTTTGGAATATAGTGTCTTCTAAAACACAAACTGAAAATCAAGGAGGAACTGACAAATCACCCTGATGTGTCCACCCTGAGAAATTATAATCTTTCTCCAGGCCTCCTCCTTCTTTTTTTTCTTTTTTCTTTTTTTCTTTCTTTTTTATTGATTTGGACCATCTTGGCTTTGGTGGCATATCTGTAGTAGCTTTTGACTACTTCACATTATTTCTAAGGTGCATTTTGCTTGGGGCATGGTTGACATTTTGGACTCTGTTCATTTCCTCAAACATCCCTCAACAGAATGACTAGGAGGAGGAACTCCCAACAAAGGAAAGAACCAGAGACAATGTCCTCTGACATAGATTTAATGGAAATGGATTTAAGCAAGATGTCAGAGATAGACTTCAGATTAGCAATCATGAAGTCAATAGCTAAGCTTGAAAAAAGCATTAGTGATGATATAGAATCTCTAAGTGGAGAAATGAGATCTAATCAGGATGAATTTAGAAATGCTATGAATGAGATGTCCTCTAAACTGGATATGCTAACAGCTACAGTAAATGAGGCAGAAGAACAAATTAAAGATCTAGAAGATGAGTTGACAGAAAAGAAGGAAGCTGAGGAATATAGGAATAGGCACTAGTAGCCCATGGAAATAGACTTAGAGAGATCAATGACAGCACAAAAAGTCCCAATGTCAGAATTACTGGGATCCCTGAGGGGGTAGAGAGAGAGAGATCAAGAAGTATAATTAAGTAAATCGTAGTTGAGAACTCCCCTGATCTCCAAACAAGCATTCGTGTCTAAGAAGCAGAGAGGACTCCTCCAAAGCCAACAGTAATAGAACAACACCCTGACATATAACAGTGAAGCTTGCAACTCTTAGAGAAAGAGAAGCTATCCTGAAAGCAGCTAGGGGGAGGAGATTTCTTACTCTCAGAGAGAGGAACAACAGAATAATGTCAGACCTTACTACAGAGATCTGGCAAGCCAGAAAGGGCTGACAAATTATTCAGAGTATTAAATGAGAGGAAAATGCATCCAAGGATACTTTATCCAGCAAAGCTGTCATTTGGAATGGACGGAGACAAGGAGTTTCTGAGACCAACAGAAACTGAAAAAATATGTGACCACCAAGGCAGCCCTGCAAGAAATATTAATGGGGGTTCAATGAAAAAAAGAAAGACCCCAAGAATAATATAGACTAGAAATTTACAGAGACAATCTATAGAAACAGGGGCTTTAAAGGCAATAGGATGTCACTAAATTGATATCTTTCAATAGTTACTCTAAAAGTAAATGAGCCAAATGCTCCCACCAAGAGACACAGAGTTTCAAATTCGATGAAAAAACAGGAACCATCCATATCCTGAATTCAAGAGACTCATCTTGAACCTAAAGACACCTCCAGACTGAAAGTGATGGGATGGAGAACCATCAATCATGCCAGGAGACTTCAAAAACAAAACAAACCAAAACTGGTGTAGTAATTCTCATATCAGATGAATTAGATTTTAAACCAAATAGTGAATGGTGACTAACATAACACAATAAGGGGGGAAAAGGGCAAAAAATAAAATAAAATAAACCAAATAGTGTAGTAAGAGATGTAGAGGGACACTATATCATACTTAAAGAGGCTATCCAACAAAAAATCTAACAACTGTAAATATCTATGCCCCCAACATGGAAGCAGCCAACTACATAAGCCAATTGTCAACCAAAACAATGAATAATATTGATAATAATACATTAATAGTAGGAGACATCAACACTCCACTCACAGCAATAGACAAATCATCTAAGCAGAAGATCAACAAAGAGACAAGAGTTTTGAAGGACACATTGGACCAGATGGACGTTGTAGATATATACAGAGCATTCCACAAAACAACAGAACACTTATTCTTCTCGAATACACACAGATCTTTCTCCAAAACATATCACATACTGGCTGATGAATCTTGTTGCAACCAGTACCAAAAGGTGGGGGTTCTTTCCTATAAATTTTCAGACTACAATGCTTTGAAACTGGAACTCAACCACAAGGAAAAATTTGGAAGTTATGCAAACACTTGGAGGTTAAAAATCATCCCGCTAAAGAATAAATGGGTCAACCAGGAAATTAAATATGAATTTAAACAATTCATGCAAACCAGTGAAAATGAAAACACAATAATTCAGAACCTATGGGATACTCGAAAGGTTGTCCTTAGAGGGAAGCACATAGCCATCCATGCCACTCTCAAAAAAAAAAAAAAAAAAAAAAAAAAAAATCCCAAATGCACAAGCTAACCTTAAGGATCTGGATAAAGAACAGCAAATAAAGGCTAAACCAAGCAGGAGAAGAGAAATTAATAAAGATTAAAGCAGAAATCAATGAAATAGAAACTAGAAGAACAGTAGAAGAGATAAACGAAACTAAAAGCTGGTTTGTTGAAAGAATTACTAAGATTGATAAAACTAGCTAGATTTATCAAAAAGAAAAGAGAAAGGAACCAAATAAATAAAATCATGAATGAAAGGGGAGAAATCATGAATAATACCAAAAAAATAGAGACAATTATTAGAACTTATTACCAGCAGCTATATGCCAACAAACTAGGCAATCTGGGAAAAAATGGATGCATTCCTGCAAACTTATAAACTACCAAGACTGAAACAGGAAAGGTAGAACATCTGAACATACCAGTAACCAGCAAGGAAGTTGAGACAGTAATCAAAAACCTCCTCAAACCAAGAGTCCAGAGCCAGATGTCTTCCCAGGAGAATTCCACCAAACATTTAAAGAAGAAATCATACCTATTCTATTGACATTATGTTCCAAAAAATAGGTATGGAAGGAAAACTTCCAGACTTATTCTATGAGGCCAGCATTAATTTGATTCCCAAACAAGGCAAAGGCCCCATCAAAAAGGAGAAACACGGACCAATATCCCTGATGAACATGGACACCAAAATACTCACCAAGGTCCTAGTCAATAGGGTCCAATAGTATATTAAAAGGATTATTCACCACAACCATGTGAGATTTATCCCTGGGATGCAAAGGCAGTTCAACATTTGCAAGTCAATCAACATAATAGACCAAATTAATAAAAACAAGAACCATAGGATTCTCTCAACTGACACAGAAAAATCATTTGACAAAATACAGCATTCTTTCTTGATTAAAACTCTTCAAAGTGTAGGGATAGAGGGAATACACTTTACTATCATAAAAGTCATCCATGAAAACCCCACAGTGAATATCATTCTCAATGGGGGAAAAAATGAGAGCATTTCTCTTAAGGTCAGGAACATGACAGGGATGCCCATTCTCACCACTATTGTTCAACATAGTACTAGAAGTCCTAGTCTAAGCAATCAGACAACAAAAAGAAATAAAAACAGTCAAATTGGCAAAGAAGAAGTCAAACTCTCTCTGCAGATGACATGATACTTTCTGTGGAAAACCCAAAAAACTCCACTAGAACTCACACAATAATTCAGCAGTGTGGCAGGATACAAAATCAATGCACAGAAATCAGTGCATTTCTATACACTAAACATGCAACTGAAGAAAGAGAAATTTAAGAATCAATCCCATTTACAATAACAACCTCAAGATACCTATGAATAAACCTAACCAAAGATGTAAAGGATCTGTACTCTAGAAACTACAGAACACTTGTGAAAGTATTTGAGGAAGACACAAAGAGATGGAAAAAGATTTCATTCTCATGGATTAGAAGAATAAACGTGAAAATTTCTATGCTGTCCACAGCAATCTATGCTTTCAATGCAATCACTATCAAAATACATTTGCCGAATTTTCACAGAGTTGGAACAAACAATCTTAAAATTTGTATGGAACCAGAAAAGACCCTGAATTGCCAGGGAATTGTTGAAAAAGAAAGCTAAATTTGGGGGCATCATGACGCTTGACTTCAAGCTATATAATAGTGCTGTGATCATCAAGATAGCATGGTATTGTCACAAAAACAGACACATAGATTAAAGGAACAGAATAGAGTCTCCAGAAATGGTCCCTCAAGTCTATGGTCAACTAATCTTCAATAAATCTGGAAAGAATATCCAATGGAAAAAAAATAGTCTCTTGAATAAATGGTTCTGGGAAAATTCGACAGCTATGTACAGAAGAATGAAACTTGACCATTCCCTTGCATCATACACACAAAGAGAAAACTCAAAATGGATGAAAGATCTCAATGTGGGATGAATCCGTCAAAATCCTAGAGAAGAACATAGGCAGTAATCTCTTCAACACTGACCACAGCAACTTCTTTCAAGACATGTCTCTAAAGGCAAGGGAAGTGAATGCGAAAATGAACTTTTGGGACTTCATCAAGATAAAAAGCTCTTGCACAGCAAAGGAAATGGTCAACAAAACTAAGAGGGAACCCACAAAAGGGAGCAGATATTGCGAATTAAGATAGGGCTGGTATCCAAGATCTATAAGGAATTTCTCAAACTCAACACCCAAAACCCGAATAATCCAGTCAAGAAATGGGCAAAAGACTGAAGATACACTTCTCCAAAGACATACAAATGACTAGCAGATGCATGAAAAAATGTTTAACATCACTAGACATCAGGGAAATTCAAACCAAAACCACAATGAGATATAAGTTTACACCAGTTAGAATGGCAATTAACAAGACAGGAAACAAGTGTTGAGGAAGATGTGGAGCAAGGGGAACCTTATTACACTGTGGGTGGGAATTTAAGCTGGTATAGTCACTCTGGAAAACAGTATGAAGTTTCCTCAAGACATTGAAAATAGAACTACCCTACAACCTACCAACCGCACTACTAGGTATTTACCCCACATACAGAGATGTAGTGTAAAGAAGGGGAACATGCATCCCAATGTTCATGGCAACAATGTCCACAATAGCCCAACTATGGAAGGAACTGACAGGCTTTTCAATTGAGGAATAGATAAAGAAGATGTGGCACATATATACCATGGAATATTACTCAGCCATCAGAAAGGACGAATACCCTCCATTTGCATCAACATGGATGGAACTGGAGGAGATTAAGTTACATGAAATAAGTCAAGCAGAGAAAGACAATTATCATATGGTTTCACTCATATGTGGAACATAAGTAATAGTGTAGAGGCCCACAGGGGAAGGAAGAGAAAACTGAGTGGGAAGAAATAAGAAAGGAGAAAAAACTATGAGCGACTCTGGACTCTGGGAAATAAACTGAGGCTTACAGAAGGGAGGGGTGAGGAGAGGGGATAGCCCAGTGATGTGTATTAATGAGGGCATGTGTTGTGATGATCACTGGGTATTATACGCGACTAAAGAATCACTGAACGTTACATTAAAAACTTTGATATACTATATTGCTTAATTGAACATAATAAAAAATATTTAATTATAAAAATAAAAACATTTTTTCCAATTAAAAAAAAAAAAACCTCTTGGTATTAGGATGTTCCAGCTGATCTTCCAGGGGAGGCATTTGTTGTACTGGTTCTCAGGTGTCTGCCTCCTCAGAATTGCACCGTCCTTGTTAGGAGGCTGGGTTCAGTGTGAATGCCTCTAGATTGTTCTATGTGGCTTTTGTTCCCTGAAAGATTTCTGCACTTTTAGAGGATAAATATCAAAATGGCAGTCTCTCAATCTCCAGCCCCAGATCTTAAATACTGCACCCCCCATTCTTCAATAAGTCCTCACAGAAAACCAGTCAGTCACTCTTGTCTCCCTGGTTTCCATCTGTATTCACCCAGGCTGTGACCAAGCATCTTTACCTTGGGCTCCTAACCCCATTTTGAGTCTCCAGACTTTAGAGTCTCCAGTGGCATGCACTGCACCACTCCTCGCAGGGGTTAGAGAAAGGTCTTGCCACAGTTCTGCCTCTTGCTGGGCCCTTGCTTGGAGAGTGGTTGCCTGACCAGACCAAGCTTCATTGTTTATGGCAACACAAAGTTGAAAGCCCATTTCTGGCCTCTCTGTTTGCAGCTGGCTTCCCTGTTCCAGTGTTTGGAAACTCTGCAACCCTCAGGTACCCCTTTTCTTTTTGTGACGCCAGGGATCCTGAGACTATGCTATTCCACTTAGGATTCTGCCTGCTTTGCCACCTGAGTGCCTTTCAGACCAGAACACCCATCACTGAAGCAGATGTCTAGAAGTTTTGATTTTGCACTCCACTGCTATATCACTTTGCAGTAGCCAGCTTATGGAGGCTCCCTACCCCTACCCCCATGGTTTAATCTTCAGATACATGGCCTAGGATTCTTTGCAAAAATAGTTGCTTTTCTATTCAGAGAATTTCAGCAATTCTTTTCTTAGAGCTCCAGTTGAGTTCATAGATGTTCATAAAGATTTTATAGGTATCTAGCTGAATTCCAGGGGCCAGACAAAACCAGGATCCACTACTCCTCTGCCATCTTCTTCTAAAATCTGTTATGCCTCTGTACACCTATAATGAAGCAGCAGATAAAGAAACCAAGGAATCGATCCCATTTTCAATTGCACCAGAAACAATAAGATACCTAGGAACATATATAACTGAAGAAGCAAAAAGTCTACACTCTGAAAACAATAGAACACTTATGAAAGAAATTGAAGAGGACACAAATAAATGGAACAAATTCTGTGCTAATGGTTTTGAACAACAAACACTGTTAAAATGTCTATACTAACCAAAGCAATCTATGCTATTCAATCCCTATCAAAATACTATCAGCAGTTTTCACAGAGCTAGAACAAATGATCCTATAATTTGTATGGAACCAGAAAAGACCCCAAATAGCCAAAGAATTGTGAAAAAGAAAAACAAAACTGGAGGCATCACTATTCTGGGTTTCAAACTATGTTACAAAGCTGTAGCCATCAAGATATTAAGGTACAGGAGCACGTGGGTGACTTAGTCTGTTAAGTGTATGCCTTCAGTTTAAGTCATGATGCCAAAGTTCTGAGTTCAAGCCCTGCATCAGGCACCATGCCTAGTGATGAGCTTGTTCCACCTTCTCCGTCTGCAGTTCCCCTTGCTTGTATTCTCTCTCTGTCAAATAAAGAAGTAAAATCTAAAAACAAAAAGACAGTATGGTACTGAAACAAAAACAGCCACATAGATCAATGGAACAGAACAGAAAACCCATGAATGAACTCTCAAATCTATGGTCAACTAATCTTCAATAAATCAGGAAAGAACATCCAAAGGGAAAAAGACAGTCTCTTCAACAATGGTGTTGGGGAAACTGGGGAGCAACATGCTAAAGGATGAAATTGGACCCCTTGCTTACATCATAAAACAAAAATAAACTCAAAAGGGATGAAAGACCTACATGTGATATAGGAATCTTTCAAAATCCTAGAGGAGAACACAAGCTAAAACCCCTCTGACCTCAACCTTGAAACTTTTTTTTAAAGATTTTATTTATTTATTTGACAGACAGAGATCAGAAGTAGGCAGAGAGGCAGGCAGAGAGAGAGGAGTAAGAAGGCCCCCTGCTGAGCAGAAAGCCCAATGTGGGGCTTGATCCCAGGACTCTGGGATCATGACCTGAGCCAAAGGCAGAGGTTTTAACCCACTGAGCCACCCAGGTGCACCAACCTTGCAACTTTTTATTAGACATATAACCTGAAGCAAAGTAAACAAAAGCAAAAGTGAATTATTGAGACTTCACCAAGATAAAAAGCCTCTGAAGAGCAAAGGAAACCATCAACAAAACTGAAAGGTAACCAATGGAATGGGAGTAGATATTTGCATATTTTGTATCTGATAAAGGGTTAGCATCCAAAGCCTATAAAAGACTTATCAAATCAACAACAATAACAAAAATAATAATCTAGTTAAGAAATGGGCAGAAGACCTAAATAGACACTTTCCCCAAGAACATACGAATGACTAACAGGCACATGAAAAGATGGTCAACATAACTTATCATCAAGGAAATGCAATTCAAAACCACAATGATATACCTCCTCACACTTGCCAGAATGGCTAAAATTGACAACACAAGAAACAAGAGGTGTTGGCAAAGATGTGGAAAAAGGGGAATCTTCTTGCACAGTTGTTGGAAATGCAAACAGTTGCGGTCATTCTGGAGAACTCTACAGAGTTTCCCTAAAAAGTTAAAAATAAAACTGCCTTAAAATCCGATAATTGCAATACTAGGTATTTACCCAAAGGATACAAAAGTACTGATGTTTGTAGAAGCATTATCAACAATAGCCAAATTATGGGAAGAGTCCAAATGTCTATTGAATGTCCATTGAATGATGGATGAATAGAGAAGATGTGATATATATATATAATGGAATATTACTCAGGCATCTAAAAATGGAATCTTAACATTTGCAATGACATGGAGGGAAATAGAGGGTATTATGTTAAGTGAAATAAGTCAGTCAGAGAAAGACAAATAGCATATGATTTCACTCATGTGGAATTTAAGAAACAAAACATGAACAGAGGGGAAGGGAAGGAAAAATGAAATAAGATGAAATCAGAGATGGAAATGAACTATAAGACTCCTAACTATAGGGAAAAAACAGGATTGTTGGAGGGAGATGGGGGGGTTAGGGTACTGAAATAGATTACATTGAGTGAAATAAGTCAAGCAGAGAGTGTCAATCAACTATGGTTTCGCTTATTTGTGGAGCATAAGGAATAACATGGAGGACATGGGGAGCTGGAGAGAAGGGAGTTGGGAAATTGGAGGGAGGGATCAGCCATGAGAAACTGTGGACGCTGAGAAAAAAACTTGAGGGTTTTGGAGGGGAGGGAGGTGGGAAGTTGGGTGAGCCTAGTGGGGGGTATTATGGAGCACTGGGTGTGGTGCAAAAACAATGAATTTGGGAATTCATTGAAAAGAAATTTTAAAAAAAGAAAAAAATGGATCTTTGTTTCCATTTTCCTGATCCTTATAAAATGGATATAAACAAATATTTCTCCTGGGAAGATATGCTAATAGAAAATAAGTACATGAAAAGACCAAATATCATTAATTCTCTTCATATTATATGTCCATAACAGAGAGCAATCAACTACAGACAGAAATCGATTAGTGGTTGCCTGGGGTTGTTGAGGAGGCGATCTGACAGGTAGCAGAGGAGAAGAGAAGCAAGAAAGAAAGGGGGGAAGGAAGTAGAAAGAAGGAAGGAAGGAAAGAAGGGAAGAAAGAAGAATAAGAAGAAGAAGGAGGAGGAGAAGGTGGAGGAGGAAGGAGAAGAAAGGAAAGAAAGAAAGGAAGGTAGAAAGAAAGGAAGGAAAGAAGGAAGGAAAAAGAGGAGGGAGGGAGGGAGAGAGAACAGAAGGAAGGAAGGAAGGAAGAGTTGAAGGGGAGGGGATTGAAGGGAAAGAGAGAAAAGAGATTTCCTACAATAGATTTAAAGTCTCTTTGGGGTGTGTGTGTGTGTGTGTGTGTGTGTGTGTGTGTGTGTGTGTGTTTGCTTGTTTATTTTTTGCAAGCAAGATGGTGGAGAAGTAGGGGACTGTATTTCAACCAGCCCCTTGAATTGAGCTGGATATCTACCAGACAATTCTGAACAACCCCTGAACATTTTGAGATGTAAGAATATATATCCAGATCTATACCAACAGACTATCTCTGGCAGCTGGTTTCACGGTATGACACAGGGAGATACAATTCTGTGTAAGCCATGTTATGGGGAAGTTGAAATAACACAGGAGCACAAGTGTCCCTCACTGGGGCCCAGGCACAGGCTCACAGAGCAGTAGTGGCATGGAAAGGACTTAGGGCAGCCCCTCAGACTGAAACCTGGAGCTATAGGGGCATGCAAATGAACTGGGGGAGGATTTGGTGGTTTTAGAAGCATGAAGGACAAAGATGTGTCTGGACATGGAAGCAAGGACTGGGAGTGCATCTGTGTGGCATACAACCCAGGATACTGAGGTTTTTAGGAGCATAGACAAAAACAAAGTCAGTATGGCTTGGAGCACTCTCTGGAGAACAGAATGCAATCTCTCTGTTCTGAGACAGAAGTTTGAATACAGTCAATTCTGTGTTGTATGTGCTTTGTAGAGACAGAGAAAGCCACCAGGAAAAGCCACCAGAAAGCAAGCCCCCCAAAACTGATTTTTCCTGACCAACCCTCCTCCAACAAGGAACATGGGAACTCTGCCCAAACAGCATTGCCTGAGTAACAGCACAGCAGGTGCCTCCTCCAAATAACAAGCCAGAAGAACAAGAGGCCGACAACCCTAAGGTCTCTATAAAACAGGTGGATCTTGCTTGGGTTGTGGTCAACAGTTTGGTCTCTGTACATTCCCTCAACCACTCCTCACCAGAATGCCTAGGAGGAGAAACCCCCAACACAGGAAAAATTCAGACTGTGATATCTGCCACAGAACTAAAGGATATGGCTATAAGCACGGTATCAGAAATAGAATCCAAGGTGGCTATCCAGAAATAGAATTCAGGGTAACCAGAAGATGGTTGGAGAAAACAATTAGTGGCAACATAGATTCTCTAAGGGCAGAAGTGAGAGCTGATCTAGCAGAACCTTAAAATGTTATTAGTGAGACCCAATCTAATCTAGACACTTGAACAGCTAGGGCAAATGAGGTAGAAAAAGGAATTAGTGATCTAAAAGACAAACTGATAGAAAAGGAGTAGGAGGAGGGCAGGAACAAGCAGATTAGAAGCTATGAAAACAGAATTAGAGAAATAAATTATGCCATGAAACATTCCAATGTCAGAATTATTGAGATCCCCGAGGGGCTGGAGAGAGAGAGAGGACTAGATGATACAGTTGAGCAAATCCTAGCTGAGAACTTCCCTAGTCTGGAGAATGAAACAAGCATTCACATCCTAGAGGCAGAGAGAATATCAGTCCCCAAGATCGAGGAAAGCAGACCAACCTCCAGGCATGTAATAGTGAAACTCACGAATCTTAAAACCAGGAAAACCATCTTAAGGGTAGCTAGGGGGAAGAGATTGTTGGGCATAGGAGGAGGAACATCGGAATAATGTCAGCCCAGTCCACAGAGACCTGAAAAGCCAGAAAGGCAAGACTCACTCAAGGTCCTAAATGAGAACAACATGCAACCAAGAATACTTGATCCAGCAAGGCTGTCATTTAGAATGATGGAGAGATAAAGAGCTTCCAAGACTGGCAAAAACTGAAAGAATATGTGGCCATTAATCTAGCCCTGCAAGAAATATTCAGGAGGGTTCTATAAAAGCATAAAGACCCCAAGAGTGATACAGAACAGAGATATATGGAGACAATCTGTAGAAACAAGGACTTCACATAACATGATGACAATAAAATCATACCTTTCATAATCAATGTGAAAAGCCTAAATGATCCCATGAAATGGCACAGGGTTGAAGATTGGATGAAAAGACATGACCCATCCATATGCTGTCTACAAAAGACACATTTTGAACCTAAAGATACATTCAGACTGAAAGTGAAGGGACGGAGAACCGTCTTTCATGTCAATGGACTGCAAAAAGAAATCTGGGGTAGTGATTTTCAGATCAGACAAATAAGATTTTAAGCTAAAGACTGTAGTCAGAGATACACAAGGACACAACATCATGCTTAAAGGATCTATCCAACAAGAGGATCTAACAATTGTAAATATCTATGCTCCCAATATGGGAGCAGCCAACTACATAAGCCAACAGTTAACCAAAATAAAGAGGCATATTGATAAGAATATGTTAATTGTAGAGGATCTTAACACACCATTCTCAGCAATAGACAAATCAACCAAGCAGAGAACCAAAAACAAACAAACAAACAAACAACAACAACAAAAAAAAACCAATAGCTTTGAATGACACATTGGACCAGATGGACCTCATAGATATATGCAGAACATTCCACCCTAAAACAACAGAATACTCATTCTTCTCTAGCTCACATGGAACTTTCTCCAGAATAGACCACATACTGGGTCACAGATCAGGGCTCAACCAGTACCAAAAGATAGAAATTATTCCCTGCATATTCTCAGACCACAATGCTTTGAAACTGGAATTCAATCACAAGAAAAAGTTTGTAAGAAATTCAAACACTTGGAAGCTAAAAACTATTCTGCTCAAGAACGTTTGGATCACCCAGGAAACCAAAGAAGAACTTAAACAATTCCTGGAAACCAATGAGAATGAAAACACTTCATTCCAAAACCTATGGAATAGGGCAAAGGCAGTCCTAAGGGGGAAATACATAGCCATCCAAGCTGAAAGAAAGAAAGAAAAAAAAGAAAGAAAGAAAGACAAAAGAGAAAAAGAAAAATCCTCAATATACAAACTGTCTTTACACCTGAAAGAATGGGAGAATCAACAACAAATTAAACCTAACCCATGCACAAGAAGGGAAATAATTAAGATTAGAGCAGAGATCAATCAGTTAGAAACCAAATATACAGTAGAACACATCAAGGGAACTAGAAGGTGGATCCTTAAAGGAATTAATAGGTGATAAACCACTGACCAGACTAATCCAAAAGAAAAGAGAAAGGACCCAGAATAATAAAATCATGATTGAAAGGGGGGATCGCGACTAACACTAAGGAAATAGAAACAATAATCAGAAATTATTATCAACACCTATATGACAATAACTTAATCAACCTAGAAGAAATGGATGCATTCCTGGAAACCTATAAACTCCCAAGACTGAAACAGGAAGACTTGACAACCTGAATAGACCAATATCTAGCAAGGAGATTGAAGAAGTGATCAAAAACCTCCCAAAAAACAAGAGGCCAGGACCTGATGGATTCCCTGAGGAAGCCTGCCAAACATCAAAGGGAGAAATAAAACCTATTCTTCTGAAGTTGTTTCAAAAAATAGAAACAGAAGGAAAACTTCCAAACTCTTTCTATGAAGCCAGTCTTACCTTGATCCCAAACCAGGCAAAAACCCCCATCAAAAAGGATAATTCCAGAACAATATCCCTGACCAATATGTATGCCAAGATTCTCAACAAGATCCTAGGTAATAGGGTTCTACTCTACATTAAAAAAATTATCCACCACAACCAAATTTATCCCCGGGAGGCAAGGGTATTTCAACATTTTCAAATCAATCTATGTGATAGAACAAATCAATGAGAGAAGAGAGAACAACAACATGGTCCTCTCAATTGATGCAGAAAAAGCATTTGACAAAACATAGCATCCTTTCCTGATTAAAAATTTTCAGAGTATGGGGATAGAGGGAACATTCCGCGACTTCATAAAATCCATCTATGAAAAACCCACAGAGAACATCATTCTTAATAAGGCAAACCTGAGAGCCTTTCCATTTAGATCTGGAACACAAGGATGCCCACTATTGCCACTATAGTTCAACATAGTGCTTCTAGCAACAGCAATCAGCAATCAGACAACAAAATGAAATAAAAGGTACTCAAATTGGCAAAGAAGAAGTCTAACTCTCTCTTTGCGCAGATGACATAATAGTTTATGTAGAAAACACAAAAGACTCCACCCCAAAATTACTAGAACTTATACAGCAATTCAGTAATGTTGCAGGATATAAAATCAATGCATAGAAATCAGTTGCTTTCTTATATACTAAGAATGTAATTGTAGAAAGAGAAATTGGAGATTCAATTTTATTTACATAGCACCAAAAACCATAAGATACCTTGGAATAAACCTAGCCAAAGAGGTAAAGGATCTATATTCAAGGAATTACAGAACACTCAATAAAGAAATTGAAGAAGACACAAAAAGATGGAAAAACATTCCATGCTCATGGACTGGAAGAAGAAACATGGTTAAAATGTCTATACTACCCAGAGCAATCTATAATTTCAATGCCATCCTGATCAAAATACCATTGGCATTTTTCAAAGTGCTGGAACAAACAATCCTAAAATTTGTATGGAACAGAAAAGACTCTGAATTGCCAAAAAATGTTAAAATAGAAAAACAAGGATGGGGGCATCATGTTGCCTTATTTCAAGCTATATTACAAAGTTTACCACCAAGACATCATGGTATTGACACAAAAACAGACACATAGACCAATGGAAGAGTATAGAGTCCAGTTATGGACTCTCAACTCTATGGTCAACTAATACTCAACAAAGCAGGAAAAAATATGGAATGGAAAAAATATAGTTGCTTCAATAAATGATGCTTGGAAAATTGGAAAACTATGTACAGAAGAATGAAACTCAACCATTCTCTTACACCATACACAAAGATAAACTCAAAATGGATGAAAGACCTCAATGTGAGACAGGAATCCATCAAAATCCTAGAGGAGAACATAGGCAGTAACCTCATTGACATCAGTCACAGCAACTTCTTTCAAGACACATCTCCAAAGGCAAGGGAAACAAAAGTGAAAATAAACTTTTGGGACTTCATCAAGATGAAAGGCTTCCACACAGCAAAGGAAACAGTTGGCAAAACAAAGAGGCAACCCCAGAATGGGAAAAGATATTTGCAAATGACACTACAGACAAAGGGCTGATTTCCAAGATCAATAAAGAATTTCTCAAACTAAACACACAAAATACAGATAGGTCAAAACTGGGCAGAAGAAATGAACAGACACTTGTCTAATGAACACATGCAAAGGGCTAACAGGCACATGAAAAAATGTTGATCATCATTGGCCAGAAATTCAAATCAAAACCACATTGAGATACCACTTTACATCAGTTAGAATGGCAAAATTGACAAGGCAAGAAACAACAAATGTTGGAGAGGATATGGAGAAAAGGGGACCCTTTTACACTGTTGGTGAGAATGCAAGTTGGTGCAGCCACTTTGGAAAACAGTGTAGAGATTCCTCAAAAAATTAAAGATAGAGCTACCCTGTAACCCTGGAATTACACTATTGGGTATTTACCCTGAAGATACAGATGTAGTGAAAAGAAGGGCCACATGCACCCCAAGGTTTATAGCAGCAATGTCCACAGTAGCCAAACTGTGGAAAGATCTGAGATGCCCTTCAACTGATGAATATAAGGAAGATGTGGTCCATATATATAATGGACTATATCTCATCCATCAGAAAAGATGAATACCCAACTTTTGCATCAACATGGATGGGGCTGGAGGAGATTATGTTGAGAGAAATAAGCCAAGCGGAGAAAGCCAAGGATCACGTGGTTTCACTTACTTATGGAAAATAAGGAATAACATGGAGGACATTAGGAGAAGGAAAGGAAAAGTGAATTAGGGGAAATCGGAGGGGGAGATGAACCATGAGAGACTGTGGACTCCAACAAACTGAAGGTTTTGGAGGGGGCAGAGAAGGGATGGGTGAATCTGGTGGTGTATTAAGGAAGGCACGTATTACAAGGAGAACTGGGTGTTATATATAAACAATGAATCTTGGAACACTACATCAAAACCTAATGATGTATTGTATGGTTACTAACATAACACAATAAAAATTTTTAAAAAATAAAATAAAATCTTACATTCATTGAGGAGTTCACCTGAGCAGTAGTTTCATCATGTGTTGGAAACTGATATATCTGGATGCCATTGCTAACCAATTCACTCATTATTTTACACTTGAATTTCTGTAAATCATTTTTAGAAATTGTATCTGCTTTGGCAATCAATGGTACAATGTTCACCTGTAAATAAAGAGCCAAACAAAATCTCACCATCAAGGATTTGTTGTTATTCCTGGAGTTTTTATGTCAAAACCTCATAATCTCTCACAGTAAAATTTTTATAACTAGATAATCACTGGCTACTACCATACCTTTGTCACAAAATGGCTGTCCAAAATCATTAGTACTTTTGAATATTAATCTTTTATCAGAATTCAGGTTTAGAAGTTCCAAATTTATTTTCTCAAACTATCTTAAACTTTCCATACATTTAGAGTTATTAAAATGTACATAGTAGAATAAGAGAGTCAAATTAATTCATATTCAATTTGATTTCTTAAACTGAGTGCTCAAAGTCAGGAGTAACTTGCATCAATACTATACATTAATACTATACATTACATTATTACTATAATTAATACTATACAATAATATTAATTTATACTAAGTTAATTCTCTTTCATTTTCATCACCTTCTTCATAAATCCATGTCTTTGTAGATATATTTGTTTGTGGTTTTCAAAGGCCACCTAAAAATAATATACCTTTTTTGTTACCATACCTTGAAGACTGAATGTGTGTGTATGTGTGTGTGTGTGTATATATATATATATAAATCTTGCTCACAAATATCATTTGATATTTTTAAAAAGGTATTATTTCTAAATTGCATATTTGAGGTTGAAATTTTATTCATAAACTTTTCTTTGTAGTTCTGCAATATGATCACTCCTGTCTCCATGCAGTTACATTTTAATAATTAAACTTTGTAGAAATTAAAAATACACAAAATTATAAAATATCTGTTTTTATTGTGAAAGTATCTTATCAAATCATAGATATATAATGTCAAGTTCTGTGATATTGTAAGTGTGCATAAAAGTCAGTTCTAGGTATATTGTTTTTATTTTAGATTCTTCAAAGTGCATTTTTTAAAAATCCTTGTACAAATCTAGGGCCTCACTATAACACTGATGTTCAAATTTTAGAATCTTAAATAGAACCTTCTACAGTAAAAAGCAGACAACTACTAAGATAGGTTCAAGTTTAACATAAATATTTTGGGTCATATTGCTGAGAAAGCTATCTTCTAATGATAGCAAAACCTTAACACATAACAAGTAGAAATTTCCATGTTAATAATCCCTTAAGTGTTCATATTTGAGGGATGAAAGTCACTTATTGCAAAGAGAATTGAGCAACCTAGAAGAGAAGACAGCAGACACACACACACACACACCATTGCTCACCCTTCTATGTAATGTTCCTGTAAAAAAAAAAATAAAAGTAATTTTCTATATCTGGAAATTTTTTTATGATAACAGCTACCCATAAAATTAAAAATAAAACTATGTGTCCCTAGTGGTTGAATATCCTAATGATCAAGAAATTGAGCCATCTCTTGATTTTAACTAGAAATCTAACTTCTTTCAACAACATGGTGACATATAAGATTAGGTACAGGATAGGTGAGCCTGTTGGTGGGTATTAGGAGGGCACATATTGCATGGAGCACTGGGTGTGGTGCATAAACAATGAATCTTGAAACATTAGAAAAAATAAAATAAAATTAAGATGTTTAAAAAAAAAGATTAGGTACAAAATTTCTTTCCAGTTTGAACAATACATAGCACAAGTCAGGACTTCTTTGATAAAAATTTTACAACTTTTTCTCTCCTCAACCTAATAAAGTGTAGAAAAAAAACTCATGACATAAAAGTTTCTTTCACATGTATTTATCCTCTACTGGAAAAAATATATACATACATATTAAATCCTGAATCCTCTGTGATAGGACCACTAACCAGGATCATGAAAACTTTATGATTCACACAATCAGGAGTAACAGGTAAATGTTAATGGGATTGTTTTATAGTACTGTATAATGAAATCAATTTCAAAAATACAGAAAAGCTGCCACAACCTCTATGATTTTAATCATAAAAAAAACTGTAAATTTTTATTTTAAAATTTTTTAAATCTTTTTTTTAAATATTTTTATTTATTTACTTGACAGAGAGATCACAAGTAGGCAGAGAGGTAGGCAGAAAGGGGGGGTAGGAGGTTGGGGCACCAGGTGGTGGGTATTATAGAGGGCACGGATTGCATGGAGCACTGGGTGTGGTGAAAAAATAATGAATACTGTTATGCTGAAAATAAATATATTAATAATAAAAAAAAGAAAGACAGAGAGAGAGAGGGAAGCAGGCTCCCCGCTGAGCAGAGAGCCCGACGTGGGACTTCAACCCAAGCCAAAGGCAGCAGCTTAACCCACTGAGCCACCCAGGTGCCCTATTTTAAAATTTTTTAACTTTATCTTATTTTCCTAATACACACCTAATTAAATGTTTCTGGAAAGCTAAGGTTGAAATTTATCAAATGCTAGTACCTGCTCAATGTATCATCCCTCCCCAGTGCATATGTTGAGGCCCTAACCCCAAGTATCTCAGAAAAGACTCTTTAGAGAGGTGATCAAGTGAAAATAAGGTCATTAGAATAGGCCCCAATCCAATGTGACTGGTGTGTTTATAAGAATAGGAAACAGAGGTTGCCTGGATGGTTCAGTGGGTTAAGCCTCTGCCTTCAGCTCAGGTCATGATCTCAAGGTCCTGGGATTGAGCCCCACATTGGGCTCTTTGCTCCATGGCGAGCCTGCTCCCCCCCCCCCCCCCCACTGCCTGCCTCTCTGCCTACTTGTGATCTCTGTCAAATAAATAAATAAAAACATTTTTTAAAAAAAGAAAAGAAAAATATATTTTAACATATTAAAATTAACAAGTTCTTCTATGTAAATACCTTCAAGTTATATATTATCACAAAATAATTATCAAATCTTGGTAGGTTGATGGATTTATCTAACACACCTTACTGTCAATGTTCTTCATAGTTAATAGATCAAGGGACTTCAGGGAATGTCCTGTAGGTGAAATGAAGTAAAGACACACATGTATACGGGAATCATGGTAGTCAATGAAGGAACGTTTAATTTTCAATTCTTCTTGAAGATAGGCCTCAAATTGAGCATCTACATAGTCAACTACAGGTTGATAGCTGAAAAAAATTATTTCAACAGATTAAAATGACAGATTAATAACACCTATAGTCTGTCTTTTCACCATTTAATAAATTATTAATATGGGGGAGCTTGGGATGATGGTGGAGTAGGACACTGTGCTCACCCCATCCCATGTTCACAAATAGAAATAATCCACATCCAAGTCAACAAATCAGAGAGAGATCCAAAGACTAGAAAAACAAATTCCACAACTAAATATAGAGAAGCTACATCTGGGGTGCCTGAGTGGCTCAGTAGGTTAAGTCTTCGGTTCAGGTCATGATCCCAGGGTTCTGGAATGGAGCCCCCAAATTGGGTCCCTGCTTTGTAGGAAAACTGCTTATTCCTCTCTCTCTCTCCCTCTGTCCCTCCCTCTGCTTGTCCTCTCTCTCAGAGGAATAAATAAAATCTTAAAAAGAAGAAGGAAGAGGAGGAGGAGGAGGAGTAACAGGAGGAGAAGGGGGGAGGAGAAGGCGGGGAGGAGAAAAAGGAAAAGGAGAGGGAGAAGGGGAAGAATCTGTATCTGAAAGTTTAGGAAGGTCAGAAAGGTGGAGGAAAAGTGCTCACAGAAGGGAGAGAGCTGCATGTGCAGAGAGGGGAAAGAAATAGGTCCTTGCACGAGGGAGCTCACACAAGGAAGACAAATCCCCACGTCTTTTTGGTTTTAAAAACCAGAGGGTTGGGGGGAGGAGTCAAGATGGCAGGCTTGACTGCTACTGAGATGGCATCTCAGTAGCAGGCTGAGATGACTTCAGGTAGCAGGAGTTCAGCTAGATCTTTATCAAACCATTCCAAACACCTACAAATCCAACAGGGGATCAAAGAGAAGAGCAACAATTCTAGAAACAGAAAATCAACCACTTTCTGAAAGGTAGGACCTGTCAAGAAGTGAATCTAAAGTGAGAGGAAGATAGTCTGCAGGGGAAGGGGCCAGCTTCTGGCAAGTTGTGAAGTAACAGAGCACAAAATCAGAACTTTTAGAAGTCTGCTCCACTGAGGAACATCACTCCAGAGGCTAAGCGGGGGTGGAGCCCTTGTGGGGACATGGTGGTCTCAGGTCCCATGGGGTCACAGAAGGATCAGGATCAGGGGTGTCTGAGTGTAGCAGAGCTTGCAGGTATTAGAGGGGGGAAGTCAGATACAAAGATGGAGCAGAGGAGTGAGCTCTCAACTCAGGGTTACCTTAAACTGTGATCCGTGGCACAGTTGGACCACTGCCCTTTGAGCAGGGACCCCACAAATGGCAGATCCAGGAAGACCCCCTGGAAGAGCAATAGGGATCTGCTAGGTTTGGAGACTCCAAATGGGGCTGTGTGCCAGAGACAGAAAAGCTCAGTCACAGGCTAGGTGAGCTCAGAGCACTGCTGGAGACCAGGGAGATGGAAGTGATTGAACGCTTTTCTCCAATGACGCACTGAGGAGGGGACTCTGAGCTCTCGGCTCCTCTGGGCTGGAGACTGGGCAGCCACCATCTTCATTCCCATCCTCCAGAGCTCTACAGAAAGAGTTCAGGGAACAAAAGCTCCCAAGACCCAACCGGAGCAAGTTACTTAGCCCATCCCTTGGCAAGGGCAAGCAATTCTTCCTGGGGAAAGACACTTAAGAATCACTATAGCAGGTCCCTCCTTGAGAAGACCAGCAAGAAATCCAGCCAAGAACAAGATCACTGATCAGAGAAAACAGCAGAATTCCAGAGGAGGGGAAAGCAAATCATGGAACTCATGGCTTTTTCCCCTTGATTCTTTAGTCTTGCAAAGTTAATTAATTTTTTTTCTTATTATAATTTTTTAACCTTTACCCTTTCTTCTTTTAACATTTTTTAATTCGCTAATCTTAACAATAACTTTCTTTAAAAAATCATTTTGAACCTTTGTTATTATAGTCATATTTTATCCTTCATTGTATCTAACTCTATCTTTTATATACACATAGGGTTTTTTCTTCTAAAAAATTTAGGGATACAATTTCTAATTGATCAAAATATACCCTAAATCTAGCACAGGGTTTGTTCTAGTCTCCAGCCTGAGTAAATTATCTCCACTTTCTTGTTTTTTCTTTTCCCAACCAACTTATCATATCAAATTTTTTTTTTTAGAATTTTTTAAAATTTTCATCTTTACAGTCACATTCCATCATTTCCTCATGTTTACACTTATTTTTGTATAAATATAAATATAAATAAATAAAAGTGTGTGTGTGTGTTTCTTTATTTAAAATTTTGGGAGGTAGTTTCTTCTAAGAGAGCAAAATGCTCCCAAAATCAAGTGGGCAGTTCTGTCCTATTCAGCAGTCTAATATGTATTTTTTCTTTTTTCTTTTTCTTTTTTTTTATTTTTTAACTTCTTTTTACCCCCTTTCTTCTCCCCACAATTTGGGGTCTCTTCTGATTTGGTTAACACATATTTTTCTGGAGTCTTTGCCACCATTTTAGTATTTTATTCTCTTGTTCATATATTCTTTTTTTTCCTTTAACTTCTTTTAGCAAAGTGTACTTTTTAATAAATTATTAATTTTTTTATTTTTTTAATAAACATATAATGTATTTTTATCCCCAGGGGTACAGGTCTGTGAGTTACCAGGTTTACACACTTCACAGCACTCACCATAGCCCATACACTCCCCAATGTCCATAACCCCATCCCCACTCCTGTCCCCCCTTCCCCCCACAACCCTCAGTTTGTTTTGTGAGATTAAGAGCCACTTATGGTTTCTCTCCCTCCCGATCCCATCTTGTTTCATTTATTCTTTTCCTATCCCCAAATACCCCATGTTCCATCTACACTTCCTCATAACAGGGAGATCATATGATAGCTGTCTTTCTCCAGCTGACTTATTTCACTAAGCATAATACCCTCTAGTTCCATCCATGTCATCACAAATGGAAAGATTCCATTTCTTTTGATGGCTGCATAGTATTCTATTGTATATCTATACCACCTCTTCTTTATCCATTCATCTGCTGATGGACAGCTAGGCTTCTTCCATAGTTTGGTTATTGTGGACATTGCTGCTATAAACATTCGGGTGCACATGCCCCTTTGGATCACTTTGTTTGTATCTTTAGGGTAAATACCCAGTACTGTGATTGCTGGGTCATAGGGTAGCTCTATTTTCAACTTTTTAGGGAACCTTCACACTGTTTTCCAAAATAGTACTAGAAGTTCTAGCCTCAGCAATCAGACAACAAAAAGAAATTAAAGGCATCCAAATTGGCAAAGAAGAAATCAAATTATCACTCTTTGCAGATGACATGATACTATCAGTGGAAAACCCAAAAGACTCCATTCCAAAACTGCTAGAACTTGTACAGGAATTCAGTCAAGTGTCAGGATAGAAAATCAATGCACAGAAATCAGTTGCATTTCTATACACCAACAACAAGACAGAAGAAAGAGAAATTAAGGAGTCAATCCTATTTACAATTGCACCCAAAACCATAAGATACCTAGGATTAACCTAACCAAAGAGGCAAAGAATCTATACTCAGAAAACTATAAAGAACTCATGAAAGAAATTGGGGAAAACGCAAAGAAATGGAAAAATGTTCCATGTTCCTGGATTGGAAGAACACATATTGTGAGAATATCTATGCTACCTAAAGCAATCTACACATTTAATGCAATCCCTATCATATATTCTTATCTGGATAAAATGACAAGGCAGAAAAACTCACCACGAATAAAAGAACAAGAGGCAGTACTGAAGACTAGGGACCTAATCAATATGGATGCTGGTAATATGTCAGATCTAGAGTTCAAAATGATGATTCCCAAGGTGCTAGCTGGGCTCAAAAAAGGCATGGAGGATTTTAGAGAAACACTATCTGGAGAAATAAAAGCCATTTCTGGAGAAATAAAAGAATAAAACGTACTGAGCTGAAATCAAAAAAGCTATTAATGAGGTGCAATCAAAAAATGGAGGCTTTTACTGCTAGGATATGAGACAGAAGAGAGAATTAATGATATAGAAGACCAAAGACAGAGAATAAAGAAGCTGAGCAAAAGGGAGACAAAAAACTACTGGACTGTGAGGGGAAAATTTGAAAGATAAGCGATAAGAGAAAATCCTGAAGCAGGTCCAGAAAAGAAGTTTGGAAGAAATATTAGATTGGCAGCAGACTTATCCACAGAGACCTGGCAGGCCAGAAAGAACTGGCATATTCAGAGCACTAAATGAGAAAAACATGCAGCCAGGTATACTATGTCCAGCTAGGTTATCATTGAAACTAGAAGGAGAGATAAAAAGTTTCCATGACAAGCAAAAACTAAAAGAGTTTGAAAACACCAAACCAGCTCTACAGGAAATATGGAAAGGGGTCCTCTAAGCAGAGAGAGCCTAAAAGTAGTAGATTAGAAAGGAACAGAGACAATATACAGTAATAGTCACCTTACAGGCAACACAATGGCACTAAATTCATATCTTTCAATACTTGCCCTGAATGTAAATGGGCTAAATGCCCCAATCAAAAGGCACAGGGTATCAGAATGGATAAAAAAACAAAACCCATCAATATGCAGTCTACAAGAAACTCATTCTATTTTTTAAAAGATTTTATTTATTTATTTGACACAGGAGAGATCACAAGTAGGCAGAGAGGCAGGCAGAGAGAGAGGGGGAAGCAGGCTTCCTGCTGAGCAGAGAGCCTGATGCGGGGCTCAATCTCAGGACCCTGGGACCATGACCTGAGCTGAAGGCAGAGGCTTTAACCCACTGAGCCACCCAGGCGCCCCAAGTAACTCATTTTAAACTCATTTATACACCTACAGATTTAAAGTGAGGGGGTGGAAAACAATTTACCATGTTAATAGACATCAAAAGAAAGCTGAGGTGGCAATCCTTAGATCAATTAGATTTTAAGCCAAAGACTATAGTAAGAGATGATGAAAGACACTATATCATACCTAAGGGGTCTGTCTGACAAAAAGATCTAACAATTTTAAATATCTATGCCCCTAACATGAGAGCAGCCAACCATATAAGCATTATAACAAAATCAAAGAAACACATTGACAATAATACAATTATGGTAGGGGACTTTAACACGCCCCTCACTGAAATGGACAGATCATCCAAGCAAAAGATAAACTAGGACATAAAGGCCTTAAATGACACACTGGACCAGATGGACATCACAGATACATTCAGAACATTCCATCCCAAAGCAACAGAATACACATTCTTTTCTAGTGCCATGGAACATTCTCCAGAATAGATCATATCCTGGGTCACAAACTGGGTCTCAACCAGTACCAAAAGATAGGGATCATTCCCTGCATATTTTCAGACCACAATGCTCTGAAGCTAGAACTCAATCACAAGAAGAAATTTGGAAAGAACCCAAATACATGGAGGCTATAGAGCATCCTACTAAAGAATGAATGGGTCCACCAGGAAATTAAAGAAGAATTGAAAAAATTCATGGAAACAAATGATAATGAAAACACAACTTTCAAAATCTATGGGACACAGCAAAGGCAGTCCTGAGAGGAAAATATATAGCAATACAAGCCTTTCTCAAGAAACAAGAAAGGTCTCAAATACACAACCTAAACCTATACCTAAAGGAGTAGAGAAAGAACAACAAAGAAAGCCTAAACCCAGCAGGAGAAGAGAAATAATAAAGACCAGAGCAGAAATCAATGAAATAGAATCCAAAAAAACAATAGAACAAATCAACGAAACTAGGATCTGATTCTTTGAAAGAATTAATAAGATTGATAAACCCCTGGCCAGGCTTATCAAAAGGAAAAGAGAAAGGACCCAAATAAATAAAATCATGAATGAAAGAGGTGAGATCACAATGAATACTGAAGAAATACAAACAATTATAAGAACATATTATGAGCAACTATACACCAGCAAATTTGACAATCTGGAAGAAATGGATGCATTTCCAGAGATATATTAACTACCACAACTGAACCAGGAAGAAATAGAAAACCTGAACAGACCCATAACCAGTAAGGAGGTTGAAGCAGTCATCAAAAATCTCCCAACAAATAAGAGCCCAGGGCCAGACAGCTTCCCAGGGGAATTCTACCAAGTATTTAAAGAAGAATTAATTCCTATTCTCCTGAAAGTGTTCCAAAATATAGAAATGGAAAGAAAACTGTCAACTCATTTTATGAGGCCAGCATCACCTTGATCCCAAAACCAGACAAAGACCCCATCAAGAAAGAGAATTATAGACCAATATTCTTGATGAACAGAGATGAGAAAGTTCTCACAAAATACTAGCCAACAGGATCCAATAGTACATTAAAAGGATTATTCACCACGAAGAAGTGGGATTTATTGCTGGGCTGCAAGGTTGGTTCAATATCTGCAAATCAGTCAATATGAAACAATATATGAATAAAAGAAAAAACAAGAACCATATGATACTCTCAACAGAAGCTGAAAAAAGCATTTGATAAAGTACAACATCCTTTCTTGATCAAAACTCTTCAAAGTGTACTGACAGAGGGCACATACCTAAATATCATTAAAGCCATCTATGAAAAACCCACCTCGAATATCATTCTCAATGGAGAAAAACTGAGAGCTTTGCCGCTAAGATCAGGAACAAGGCAGGGATGTCCATTATCATCACTGCGTTTCAACACATTACTAAAAGACCTAGCCTCAGTCATCCGACAACAAAAAGAAATTAAAAGCACCTGAATCAGCAAAGAAGAAGTCAAACTATCACTGTTTGCAGATGATATGATACTTCATGTGGAAAACCCAAAAGACTCCACTCCAAATCTGCTAGAACTGGTACAGGAATTCAGTAAAGTGTCAGGATATAAAATCAATGCACAGAAATCTGTTGCATTTCTATACACCAACAAGACAGAAGAATGAGAAATTAGAGAGTCAATTCCATTTATAATTGCACCCAAAACCATAAGATACCTAGGAATAAACCTAACCAAAGAGGCAAAGAATCTACTCAGAAAACAATAAAGTACTCATGAAAGAAATTGAGGAAGACACAAAGAAATGGAAAAATGTTCGATGCTCCTGGATTGGAAGAATAAGTATTGTGAAAATGTCTATACTACCTAAAGCAATCTATACATTTAATGCAATTCCTATCAAACTACCATCCTTTTTTTTTTTCAAAGAAATGGAACAAATAATCTTAAAATTTATATCGAACCAGGAAAGACCTCGAATAGCCAAAGGAATATTGAAAAAGAAAATCAAAGTTGGTGGCATCACAATTCCAGACTTCAAGCTCTATTACAAAGCTTTCATCATCAAGACAGTATGGTACTGGTACAAAAACAGACACATAGATCAATAGAACAGAATAGAGGGCCCAGAAATAGACCCTCAACTCTATGGTCAACTAATCTTTGACAAAGCAGGAAAGAATGTCCAATGGAAAAAAGACAGCCTCTTCAATAAATGGTGCTGGGAAAATTGGACAGTCACATGCAGAAAAATGAAATTGGACCATTTCCTTACACCACACACAAAAATACACTCAAAATGGATGAAGGACCTCAATGTGAGAAAGAAATACATCAAAATCCTTGAGGAGAACACAGGCAGAAACCTCTTCAACCTCAGCCACAGCAACATCTTCCTAGGAACATCGCCAAAGGCAAGGGAAGCAAGGGCAAAAATGAACTATTGGGATTTCATCAAGATCAAAAGCTTTTGCACAGCAAAGGAAGCAGTTCACAAAATCAAAAGACAACTGACAGAATGGGAGAAGGTATTTTCAAACGACATATCAGATAAAGGGCTAGTGTCCAAAATCTATAAAGAACTTAGCAAACTCAACACTCAAAGAACAAATAATCCAATCAAGAAATGGGCAGAAGACATGAACAGACATTTCTGCAAAGAAGACATCCAGATGGCCAACAGACACATGAAAAAGTGCTTCATATCACTTGACATCAGGGAAATACAAATCAAAACTACAATGAGATATCACCTCACACCAGTCAGAATGGCCAAAATTAACAAGTCAGGAAATGACAGATGCTGGCGAGGATGCGGAGAAAGTGGAACCCTCCTACACTGTTGGTGGGAATGCAAGCTGGTGCAACCACTCTGGAAAACAGCATGGAGGTTCCTCAAAATGTTGAAAATAGAACTACCGTATGACCCAGCAATTGCACTACTGGGTATTTACGCTAAAGATACAAAGGTAGTGATCCGAAGGGGCACATGCACCTGAATGTTTACAGCAGCAATGTCTACAATAGCCAAACTATGGAAAGAACCTAGATGTCCATCAACAGATGAATGGATCAAGAAGATGTAGTATATATACACAATGGAATACCATGCAGCCATCAAAATAAACGAAATCTTGCCATTTGCGATGACGTGGATGGAACTAGAGGGTATCATGCTTAGCGAACTAAGTCAGTCGGAGAAAGACAACTATCCTATGATCTCCCTGATATGAGGAAGCGGAGATGGAATATGGGGGATTAAGGGGGTAGGAGAAGAATAAATGAAACAAGATGGGATTGGGAGGGAGACAAACCATAAGTGACTCTTAATCTCACAAAACAAACTGAGGGTTGCTGGGGGGAGGGGGGTTGGGAGAATGGGGTGGGGTTATGGACACTGGGGAGGGTATGTGCAATGGTGAGTGCTATGAAGTGTGTAAACCTGGTGATTCACAGACCTGTACCCCTGAGGATAAAAATATATTATATGTCTATAAAAAATTAAATAAATAAATAAATAAATAATTTTAAAACATACATATATATATTTTAAAAAAGATATGGTAGTAAATGAAACTAGGTGAGACGCATAGAAGACCTTTCTGAACTATCTTTGCGACTTTTCTGTAACTGTAAAATTTTTTCTAAATAAAAATAATTATATATACTAAAAAAAAAAAGATTAAAAGCTTCTGCACAGCAGAGGAAACAGTACACAAAAGAAAGAGGCAACCCACGGAATGGGAGAAGATAGGAGATATTCGCAAATGACACTACAGACAAAGGGCTGATATCCAAGATCTGTAAAGAATTCCTCAAATGCAACACCCATAAAAACAGGTAATCATGTCAAAAAAATGGGCAGAAGGCATGAACAGACACTTCTCCAAAGAAGACATATGAATGGCTAACAAACACATGAAAAAATGTTCATCATCACTAGCCATCAGGGAGATTCAAATCAAAACTACATTCAAATCAAAACCACTGTTACACCAGTGAGAATGGCCAAAATTAACAAGGCAGTAAACAAGTGTTTGAGAGGATATGGAGAAAGGGGAATCCTCTTACACTATTGGTGGGAATGCAAGTTGGTGCAGCCACTTTGGAAAACAGTGTGAGATTTCCTAAGAAATTAAAAATAGAGATTCCCTATGACCCTGTAATTGCACTATTGGGTATTTACCCCAAAGATACAGATGGAGTGAAAAGAAGGGCCATCTGTACCCCAGTGTTCATAGCAGCAGGGCCACAGTTGCCAAACTGTGGAAAGAACCAAGATACCCTTCAACAGACAAATGGGTAAAGAAGATATGGTCCTTATATTCTATGGAGTATTATGCCTCCATCAGAAAGGATGAATACTCAACTTTTGTATCAGCATGGATGGGACTTGAGGAGATTTATAATGAGTGAAAAGTCAAGCAGAGAGAGTCAATTATCATATGGTTTTGCTTGTTTGTGGAGCATAAGGAATAACATGGAGGACATGGGGAGATGGAGAGAAGTGAGTTGGGGGGAATAGGAGGGGGAGGCAAACCATGAGATACTGTGGACTCAGAAACAAACTGAGGATTTTGGAGCGGAGGGGGGTGAGGGGTTGGGTGAGCCTGGTGGTGCGTATTATGGAGGGCATGTATTGCATGGAGCACTGGGTGTAGTGCATAAATAATAAATTCTGGAACACTGAAAAGAAAATTTTTAAAAAGAAACATAAAAAAACATATTTGATAAGAACAATTAAGTGAAGAGTAGTAAAATGAGGTATTCTTGTACAAATAATGAGGTTAAATACGTAATCAAAAATCTACCAACATAGTGCCTCAGTGGGTTAAGCCTCTGCCTTTGGCTCAGGTCATGATCTCAAGGTCCTGGGATCAAGCCCTGCATCAGACAATCTGCTTGGTGGGGAGCCTCCTTCCTCCTCTCTCTCTCTTCTCTCTGCCTGCCTCTCTGCCTACTTGTGATCTCTGCCAAATAAATAAAAAAAATCTTTTTTTTTTTAATCTACCAACATAGAGAAACTCAGGACGATATTGCTTCAATATTGAATTCTAATAAACACTTAAGGAAGAATTAACACCAATACTTAAACTCTTCCACAAATTTAAAGGGATAATTTTAAACTCATTTGAATGGTCAGAATTATCCTGATACTAATACTAATACTAATGAGAAGAAATGACATGCCATATCCCTATTGAACACAGATGCAAAGTCTTCAATGAAATACTTTGCAAATGAATCAGCATCAAATTAAAAGCATCATACATGAAGACAAAAAGAGATTTATCTTCAGAATGCAAGGATCATTCAACATAAGCAAATTGATTTATAAATGCCACGTTGCAAAATAAAAATCAAATAACCAATAGTTGCAGAAAAGTATTTGATAAAATTCAACACCCTTTCATGAATTAAAAAAAAAAAAAACTCATGAAACTAGGTATAGAAATAATTTATCTCAACACAATAAAGGCCTTTTATGAAAAGCATCTAAATTGTTGACTTTATTATACACTGGTTAAGTGAACATAATAAAAAAGTTAAATTCAAATCCAAGCAGCTTGCACCCTAAAAATTAAAAAAAAGATAAAAAGTAAACTGCTGACTTTATAGGCATTGAATTATTTGTTGTGTTCTTATCTTTTTAATTTTTATAAAACCAGTAATAATGTATGCTTTTTCATTCCTGAGATTAGTGATATTTGACTCCTCATTTCTTTTGCTTGCTCAGTCTGGTTAAAGTTTTTCACTCTTATCAATCTTTGTAAATAACCAGCAAAGTTAATTTGCTGATTTAAATGATTTTCTGACCTTTTTTCCTCTTTTCATCAATTTCTGCTGTAGTATAATTTTTCCTTTCTTTTTCTTGCTTTAGGGTAAATTTGTTTTTATTTGTCTAGTTTCTTAAAGATGAAGTTCTAGAACCTAGGTGAGGTTCGGTGGGCTGAGGTCCAGAGCCGATGACCAAGAAAGAATTCTTGAGACATCTTTGGTGCAAAATGGTGGTTTGTTAAAGCACGGGGACAGGACCCATGGGCAGGAAGAGCTGCTGCCCTGGGTTGTGAGGGATGGCAGGTTATGTACCCTGTGGTTGGGGGAAGGTGAGGGGAAGGGAAGTTTCAATGGAGTTTTCACATGCTAAAGAGGGCCTCCAAGGTGCCAGGATGTCCCAGGCCTACCCGAGGCCTTGCCCTGGTGGCTGGATCAATGTTGTCTTTAGACCAGCCATTAACATTAAGATAGTTGGGAGACTTTCTGGTGGGATGTCACAATCCTGCTATCAATCATCTTTGTTAGTGAGATTTAGGACAGTTGTAAGCCAAGGGAGACTCCTGTCTAGCAGGACTGTGAGCTCTGCTAGTTAACTATTTGCTTATTGTTCATGGCAGTCAGGGCTGCCTGAGGGATGCTACACATATGACTGAGGGGGAGTGGATGGAGAGGGGGTGCAAGGCACCAGCTTTTGCTTTGTCTTCAGCCAGCCTCATGCTCCCTCATCATTAACATGGAAATTACAATACTTGGGATTGGTTTTTTTTTCCTAATATAAGTATTTTATGCTATAAATTGCCCTCTAAGCAATACTTTTGCAGCATCCTGTAGGTTTTTTTTTTTTTTAATTGTGGTAAGAACAATTAACAGGAGGTCTAGTTGCATAACAAAGACTGTTAAATCTTCTATTGTCCAACAGATCTCAAGAACTTGTTCATCTTGCATAATTAAAATGTTATATCCATTGAACAGTAACTCTTAATTCCTCCTTCTCAGACACTGGAAAACATTTTATATTCTTCTAGTAGTTTGATGAGAGTTTGTGATCAAGAAAAATGCCTGAGGTCATAATTTGCATAGAAAGGTGTTTACATAGGATGTTTGGGGGGTTTTGTTCTTGTTTTTGTTTAGTATGTTTCAGAATTATCTACTAACCTGTTCATAAAGGTGTATGCATTTTTAATTACACATAATATAGTTTAAATAAGTTTGTTCTGTATTATTTCAAACATATCTTAATTATTACAAAAATTCAGTAGTTGTATGACAACAAAAGGTCTGAGAGGACACTTACTAAACCTACAGAAGTGTCTGTTGTTGGAAAAAGAAAAGGCCCAAAGTACCTATGTTTGGCTAAGTGGGTTTTCATTTCATCTGGTGCATTTCAATTTTTACCGAAATAAATTTATTTATAAGTTGGATAAGTGATAGAAAATAAGTAATCCAGCAAGTAAATTTAAAGATTTTATTAACTCACTTTATTTATTTATTTATTTATTTATTTATGAGAGAGAGAGAAGGTGAGAGCACAAGCCGGGATGGAGGGGCAAAGGGAGAGGGAAAAGCAGGCTCTCCACTGAGCAGGGAGCCCAATATGGGGCTTGATCCCAGGGATCATGATTTGAGCTGAAGACAGATGCTTACCTGACTGAGCTACCCAGACATCCCAAAGACAAGTAAATAAATGATAAAGATCCATTTTAGAAATTATTTAAGAATCAATCTTATCTTATAAATTACGAACAGTGGATTCAATGGTGAGACCCAAAAAGATGTGTCTGAGTTCTATTCCATAAAACCAGTAAATTTAATTTTATTGAAAATAAAGAGTGTTTGTACAAATACAATCATCCTGGATAACCTAGAGACATCTTATATCAAATAACAAATGCCCTTAAGAGATGCAAGAGGAACAAAGAGGGCTCTGTGAAGATAGAGGCAGATGGGAGAGAGATAGCCAGAGGAAGTATTAACAAAGAAACTAAATTTCTTGAAATAAGAAAATCTTTTATAATTAAAATAAGAAAACACTAACCTGGCTTCTTTGTTTATTTGATCACCATATCCCACTGTCTTCACAACAGTTAATTTCAATTGAACATTACTTTCTTGAAGTTCATATGTCTGAATTTTAAGTCCAACATTTGAGTAAAAATGTGAGGATTTTTTGTCTTTCAAATTAGTATTGAATAATGTGTCAATGAGTGTTGATTTTCCAATCCCAGTTTCCCCTGTAACAAACATAGATGCATTATCTAGGGACAAAAGATGGCTGAGAGGAAATAGCACTCTTAACCCCTAAAGTGGTTTAAAGGGTCTCAAATATTTCAATGACTATAATTTCTTTTAAAGTATACTTGCTTCTCTTAACCCTCTCAGTCATTAATATAATATAGAACATATATACACAAAGATAATCCAATTTTGAAGAGCAATGAAACATTTAAAGAAAAAAAGTCAAGGTAGTATGACTAACATGATGAAAACAAACACAGATCAACAGACATGGTCTTGAATTAACAGCACCAGTGTTATACTACTTAAGATAAGTTGAAATGAGCATTAAAGAAAACTAATTAATAATTCAGATGAAGAGTCAGACACTTACCCACACAGAGAATATTAAAAGAGAATCCTTGTTGGATAGATCGATTCACCAACTGATGAGGCAAACATTCAAAACCAAAATGACCAAGCATTGTTAAACAACGGACAGTATCTCCTTTGGGCTTAAAAAATAAAAATAAAATATTTTAATTAGAATTAGTAATATCATTTGAAAATATAATTTTAATATGTTAAGGAAATTAGAATTATCATTTGGTTATCATAACTTAGACAACATTCAAATGAAGTAAATTCATAAGCAAATAAGTCTTTGTCCAGACACATAAATTTTGCTTTCAACTTACAAAATAGTAAATCTGGAGGAGGAAGAAGAAGATGGTGGTAAAGTAGGAAGACCCTAGGCTCATCTTGTCTCACCAACACAAATAGATAACTATAAAAATCATTCTAAATACCCCCAGAAATCATGAACAATGACAGAACAACTCCACACTAAAGGGAGAAAAGAGGCCTCATCAAAGAAGATAGAAAGTGTGGAGAAGTGATAAAGGGGAGAAAAAAGATAATGGGAGCTGGAATATGATTAGAGCCAAAGTTGCAGAGAATGCTGAGAGAGGGGAGCACACAGGAGCACACACAAGGAGAAAGTTTTGCAAAAGATATGGGCTTGGAAAACTAGAAGGACTGAGTTTCATGATTTCTTACAACCAGCAGGGCTTAAAGCCTGCAGTTTTAAAGGTAAGCTGCCTTGTCTGGGATAGACCTCCAAGGGCATGGTGCTGCTCCTGGAAAGAAGGCAGGCAAACAACCCAGGGGCAGATCCCATGGAAACAGGGCACTGATGACTGCCTGGGGCACATGGGGGGAGATTATTCCCTCTTCTCCAGGCACACACCAAAGAAGCATTGTTCACAAATATATCTCTGGGGAAAAAAGAGCTCTCTGGCGACTTTTCCCTCATCTGCCCACAGCATAAACACAGAGTTGCTGGAAACAGCACAGTGCCAACACTGGCTGCCTAACTTTCTTACACAAAGCCCCATCCCTTGAACTCTGGTGGACTACCCTTCTCAATCAAGCCTTCCTCAAGCACAGTGTGACAGGCCCCACTTCCAAAAGACCAGCACAAATCCCTGCCCACACCATGTCTCCTGACCAGAGAGTTGTGTAGGGCTTCAGTTGTAGTGGAAATAGTATCAGGTCTCATTTACCAAGCAGACCAGAGCACAACTAGTTAAAATCATTCTGTCCAGAGACTGTGCCCTGACCAATGCAGGCAAGAATAGCCTCTGCAGACCACTGGTATGAAAAATAGAGCAACAGTGAGTGCATGCAGCACAGATCAGAAACACTCATTGAAGCATCAGACCCTGGACACTATATGACCTCTGCCTCATAAATCCATACAGGGGTCCTGAGAGTATCAGGAACAAGAAAAATAATGGGGCTTTCTAACACAAAAAAGAAGACAAAGACTTAAACAAAATGCCAAATAGAGGAATTAATCCAAAATGAAGAACAAGATAAGGTTACAACAAGAGATTGAAGCAAAGCAGATATAAGTAACATGTGTGATGGAGAATTTAAAGCAACAATCACAAGAATACTCTCTGGGCTTAAAAAAAAAAAAAAGGAATAGAAGAGATCAGTGAGACCCTTACTGCAGAGAGAAAAGAGTTTTAAAAGAATCAGTCAGAAATGGAGAGTGGAGTAAATGAGATTGGAAACAGGACTGATGCAATGAACAGCAGGCTGGAAGAAGCAGAGGAATGAATTAGTGACAGAAAAGACAAAGTAACAGAAATTAAAGAAGCTGAACAGCATAGAGAAAGTATAACACAAGAATAGACTTATGGAATTCAGTAACTCCATCAAATCTAGTAACATGCATATTACAGGAGTCCCAGAAGAAGAAAAGAGAGGAAAAGGGGCAGAAATTTTATTTAAAGAAATAGTAGCTTAGAAGTCAAACTCTTACTCTTTGCAGATGACATGATACTTTATGTGGAAAACCCAAAGGACTCCACCCCAAAATTACTAGAACTCATACAGGAGTTCAGGAATGTGACAGGATATAAAATCAATGCACAGAATGCATTTCTATACACCAACAATCAGACAGAAAAAAGAGAAATTAAGGAGTTGATACAATTTATAATTGCAACAAAAACACTAAGATACCTAGGAATAAAACTAGGTGGCTCAGTGGGTTAAAGCCTCTACCTTCAGCTCAGGTCATGACCCTAGAGTCCTGGGATCAAGCCCCTCATTAGGCTCTCTGCTCAGCAGGGAGCAGCTCTCTCTCTGCCTGCCTCTCTGCCTACTTGTGATCTGTGTCTGTCAAATAAATAAAATCTTTTTTAAAAAATCTAACCAAAGAGGCAAAGGATTCGTAGTCAGAAAACTATAGAACATGTCATTGCAAATGGCAACATTTCCATTTTTTGATGGCTAATAGTCCGATACATATATATATATATACACATATGTGTGTGTGTATATATATATACACACACACACACACACTATATATTATATATAGTATTTTATATATATATATATACATATATATAACACATCTTCATTCATCTGTCAATGGACACATCTGGGCTCTTTCCATAGTTTGGCTATTGTGGACATTGCTGCTATAAACATTCGGGTGCATGTTTCCCTTCGGATCACTACATTTGTATCTTTAGGGAAAATACCCAGTAGTGCAATTGCTGGGTCATAGGGTAGCTCTATTTTAAACTTTTTGAGGAAACTCCATACTCTTTTCCAGAGTGACTACACCAGCTTACATTCCCAATGACGTAGGAGGGTTCCCCTTTCTCTGCACCCTCGCCAACACCTGTCATTTCCTGACTTGTTAATTTCAGCTATTCTGACAAGTATAAGGTGTATCTCATTGTGGTTTTGATTTGTATTTCCCTGATGACAAATGATGTTGAGCACTCTTTCATGTGTCTGTTGGCCACTTGGATGTCTCCTTTGCAGATTATTATGCCAAGTAAAATAAGTCAATCAGAGAAAGACAATTATCATATGATATCACTAATGTGCATAATTTAGGAAACAAGAGAATCATATGGGAAGAGAAGAAATAAAACTATGTGAAACCAGAGAAGGAGACAAACTTAAGAGGCTCTCAATCTTAGGAAACAAACTGAGGGTTATTGGCGGGTAAGTAAATGGGGGGATGGGGTTGCAGGGTGATGGACACTGGGGAAGATATGTGTTGCGCTGAGCACTGTGTCTTGGGTAAGACTGATGAACCACAGACCTGTACCCTGAAACAAACAACAGATTATATATTGATTTAAAATATTTTTTTTAAAGATCCTAGAGGAGAACACAGGCAGTAACCTCTTTAACATTAGGTAGCAGCTTCTTTCTAGATATGAGGCAAGAGAAACAAAAGCAAAAATAAACTATTGGGCTTCATCTAAATAAAAAGCTTCTGCACAGCAAAGGAAATAATCAACAAAATGAAAAGGCCACATGTGGAATAAGAGAAGATAATTGCAAATGACATAGCTGATGAAGGGTACAAAATGTATAAGGAACTTAAAAACTCATGCCAGAAATACAAACAATCCAGTTAAAATTAGGCAGAAGACATGAATAGAATTTTTCCGAAGAAGACATCCAGATGACAGGCATGTGAAAAAATGTTCAACATCACTCATCAGTAGGCAAATACAAATCAAAACTACAATGAGATACCACCTCACACCTAGCAGAATGGCTAAAATTAAGAACATAGGAAACAAAAGGTGAGGGTGTGGAGAAAGGAAAACCCTCTTACACTGTTGGTAGAATGTAAACTGGTGAAATCACTCTGGTAAACTTTATGGGAGTTCTCAAAAAATTAAAAATAGAGCTACCCTATGACCCAACAATTACACTGCTAGGTAGTTACACAAAGAGTACCAAAATACTGATTTGAAGGGCTATACCTCTCCCAGTGTTTAGAGCAACGCTATCAACAATAGTCAAATAATAGAAAGAGCACAAGTGTCCACCAACTGATGAATGGATAAAAAAGTGGTATACACAATGGAACATTACTCAACCATTAAAGAGAATGAAATCTTGCAATTTGCAATGACATGGAAAGTGTGTTATACTAAGTGAAATAAGTCAGTTCAGAGAAAGACAAATACCACATTTCACCCATAAGTAGAATTTAATTAAAAAATGAACATAAGGGGGTAAAAAGAGAGGAAAACCAAAAAACAGACTCTTAACTATAGAGAAGAAACTGATTATTACCAGAGGGAATTGGACAGAAGGATGTGGTAAATAGGTGATGGGGACTAAGGAGCTCACTTGTTTTGATGAGCACCAAGTGTTGTATTCCTGAATCACTAAATTCTACATGTGAGACTAATATTACACTATATGTTAACTAACTGGAATTTAAATAATAATTTGGAGGAGAAAATATGTGGTATATGTATATGCAATAGAATATTACTTAACCATGAAAAAGAATGAAGTGTTGTCATTTGCAACAGCATGGATGGACCTAGATGGTATAAAGCTAGGTGAAATAAGTCACTTAGAGAAAAACATGTACCATATTGTTTTTCTTATATTTAGAATTTAAGATACAAAGCACACAAAGAGAAAAGGACAAACAAAAAAATAGACTCTTAAATTCAGTGAAGAAACGTGTTTCTCAGAAAAAAGATGGGGGGGTATAGGGAAATAGATAAAAGAGACTAAGAGTACATTTATCATTATGAGTAGTGAGTAATGTATTGAATTTTTAAATCATATTGTTTATCTGAAACTAATATAACACTGTATCTTTTATTCTTTTTTTAAAAAATCTTTTTAATAACATATAATGTATTATTAGCCCCCGGGGTATAGGTCTATGAATTGCCAGGATTACACACTCCACAGGACTCACCATAGTGCATGCCTTCCCCAATGTCCATAACCCAACCGCCCTCTCCCTACCTCCCTACCTCTCCCTACCTCCTGCCCTGGCAACCCTCAGTTTGTTTTGTGAGATTAAGAGTCTCTTATGGTTTGTCTCCCTCCTGATCCCATCTTGTTTCATTTATTCCTTTCCTACCCCCCATGTTGCCTCTCAACTTCCTTATATCAGGGAGATCATATGATAATTGTCTTTCTCTGATGGACTTATTTCGCTAAGCATGATACCCTCTAGTTCCATCCACCTCATCGCAAATGGCAAGATTTCCTTTCTTTTAATGGCTGCATAGTATTCCATTGTGTGTGTATATGCATATGTATACACACACACACATACACACACACATATATATGACCTCTTCTTTATCCATTCATCTGTTGATAGACATCTAGGTTCTTTGGTTATTGTGGACATTGCTGCTATAAACATTTGGGTGCAGGTGCCCCTTCGGATCACTACATTTGTATCTTTAGGGATAATACTGCATCTTAATTACACTGCATCTTAATTACACTAATATAACACTGCATCTTAATTACACTTAATTAAGTGAGTCTACTCAAGCTTTAAATTCCAATATGGGAGGGTTGCCTGGGTGGCTCAGTGGGTTAAGCCTCTGCTTTCAGCTCAGGTCATGATCTTAGGGTCCTGGGATCAAGCCCCACATCAGGCTCTCTGCTCGACAGTGAGCCTGCTTCCCCCTCTCTCTGCCTGCTTCTCTGCCTCCTTGTGATATCTCTCTCTCTCTGTGTCAAATAAATAAATTTTTAAAAATCTAAAAAAAAAATTCCAATTCCAATTCCAAAAAATTTTTAAAAAAAACTAGGCATCCTCACGTATTGATGGTTGTAGTACAAACTGACAAAATATCTTTATGGAGTGATTTGATAATTACTATCAAATTTTGCATTGTATATATTTTCTAACCCAACAGTTCAATTTCTAGCACCGTATTCAAAAATATACATGAAAAAGTATGTAGAAGCATATTAAAAACAGCATTATATGGAATTGGGAAGAAGAAAGAAGGAGAAGAAGGAAGAGGAGGAGGTGGGGTAAGAAAAAAAAAAAAAGCAGGAGTTACCTTATCACTACCTGGAGGGGACTGGTTATTGAAGAAAAGTACATTTATAACAGCTCTGTACTAGAAAGTACATAGCTATTAAGAAGAATAAGGTTGATCTGTGTGCTGATATGAAAGTCATCCAGAGATTAGTTATTGCTGGTTAAAAAAAAAAAAAAAAGCTAGAATGAGAGAAGTGTCTTCTCTTTCTTATTATTTGAGCATGATAATTTTATTATTCAAATGAGAGAATAAACTAGTTGCCAATTGTAAAAGGATTCAAAAAAAGACCCTGCAAGATTACTTGCTAAAAGATATAGAGCAAGCATTTATATATCAGATTTAAGTTTGACTATTGGCCTTTCAGATCCCTTCTATTTCTAAAATCTTATTATTTTAGGGGCGCCTGGGTGGCTCAGTGGGTTAGGCCGCTGCCTTCGGCTCAGGTCATGATCTCAGGGTCCTGGGATCGAGTCCCGCATCGGGCTCTCTGCTCAGCGGAGAGCCTGCTTCCCTCTCTCTCTCTCTCTGCCTGCCTCTCCATCTAATTGTGATTTCTCTCTGTCAAATAAATAAATAAAATCTTAATTTAAAAAAAAAAAAAATAAAATAAAATCTTATTATTTTAATATCATGTAAACAAAGGGGTGTTCACCATGGTTTAATGCAAAGGGGGGATCAAAGAAAATATGAAATGGACATTAGTCAGTGCTTTAGTTTCTGAAACAAAACTTTGACAGTGATTTAAAAAGCAGTGAAGATGAAAGGTGGATCAAGTGTGATTTTAAAAGTGTGACTGATATAGAAATAAAATCAAATTAAGACATTCACTCCATTGGACATTCTTTCCTGCTTTGTCGAAGATCAGGAAATGACAGATGCTGGCGAGGATGCGGAGAAAGGGGAACCCTCCTACACTGTTGGTGGGAATGCAAGCTGGTGCAGCCGCTCTGGAAAACAGCATGGAGGTTCCTCAAAATGTTGAAAATAGAACTGCCCTATGACCCAGCAATTGCACTATTGGGTATTTACCCTAAAGATACAAACGTAGTGATCCAAAGGGGCACATGCACCCGAATGTTTATAGCAGCAATGTCCACAATAGCCAAACTATGGAAAGAACCTAGATGTCCGTCAACAGATGAATGGATCAAGAAGATGTGGTCCATATACACAATGGAATACTATGCAGCCATCAAACGAAATGAAATCTTGCCATTTGCGACAACATGGATGGAACTAGAGCATATCATGCTTAGCGAAATAAGTCAAGCAGAGAAAGACAACTATCATATGATCTCCCTGATATGAGGAAGTGGTGATGCAACATGGGGGCTTAAGTGGGTAGGAGAAGAATCAATGAAACAAGATGGGATTGGGAGGGAGACAAACCATAAGTGACTCTTAATCTCACAAAACAAACTGAGGGTTGCTGGGGGGAGGGGGTTTGGGAGAAGGGGGTGGGATTATGGACATTGGGGAGGGTATGTGCTTTGGTGAGTGCTGTGAAGTGTGTAAACCTGGTGATTCACAGACCTGTACCCCTGGGGATAAAAATATATGTTTATAAAAAATAAAAAATTTTAAAAAAAAAGACATTCACTCCAGGGCGCCTGGGTGGCTCAGTGGGTTAAAGCCTCTGCTTTCGGCTCAGGTCATGATCCCAGAGTCCTGGGATCGAGCCCCACATTGGGCTCTCTGCTCCGCGGGGTCCTGCTTCCTCCTCTCTCTCTGCCTGTCTCTCTGCCTGCTTGTGATCTCTGTCAAATAAATAAATAAATATCTTGAAGAAAAAAAAAAAGACATTCACTCCAAAGGAGTACCAGTGAGAAGGAAAAGAAAAATATTATAGTTTGGATATAGAAAAACCTGCATGTTTAGAGGAAGAGAAAACACCAAGAAGAGAGCCATTAGTTGTTAAGACAATGGGGGTGGGGAGAAAGGGAAGAAATCAGAGAAGGAGACAAACCATATGATACTCTTGACTCCAGGAAACAAACTGAGGGTTGCAGAAAGGGAGATGGGTAGGGGGATGAGGTAACTGAGTGGTGGGCATTAAAGAGAACACATGATATGATGAGCACTGGGTGTTATACTGAACTTATGAATCATTGAACATTATATCAAAAACCTTAACTAACTGAATTTAAATTTTTAAAAAAGACAAACGAACATTATTTAACATAGATCAATATTCATGTATATATTTGAAATTCTGCTCAAAAAGAATTCAAAACTGAGTTTTCACCCATCAGGCATACTATTCTTCTTTTTTAGTTAAATTTTTATGTGAATTATTATATATTATCCCTAGTACAGAGATCATCTTAAAATGAAACTTGGTTCAATCTCCCACTGAGCAAAGAAATAAGCAAGGATTTACCCAAACATTTCCTAGAATAATTCATTTAAAAGTTACTTATTATCAGTACATAAAGTTCCACAAATACCTGCATCAAAGTAAGGCTATTCTTCTCACCTAATAGGAAGTTCTGGAGTTTTAATTTGTTATTCTTTGGTGTTAAATAGGAATACTCTTTTGCACTACTGAAAAGGTCTGTAAACTCAAGAAACAGGCAATGGTTATTCAAACCATTATTGGTATTTAACTCCAACCAATATAAAAGTTAATTCATGTGCAAACATAACAAACATGAGCCTTTATCATCTATGTCTATATCATTTTACTGAGTCAATATTTCAAATTTATTCAATCTCATTAAAGTACAAAATGGAAAGTTCTGTTTGAAAGATATACTCAACTATATCTTCATCATGGGGTATTTGTGTGGGCATGCACATTGGTTTTTCTGCCATTCCAGGCTGAAAGAGCTGAAAATGAAGAAATAAAAATTGTATTAAAATTACTTTAAAATTAAATTACTTTAGAAGGCTATATTCCTATAATATAATTTAGATCAATAAGGAAGTCTAATAGGACATTATCCCAGGTTTTGGCTTTCAGTCCACACAACTGACCTATTTTAAATTGTGGCCGTTTTTCTAGACAGGTTTCTATATAATAAATAATATGTGATATTTAACTTACAATGTATACAGATACATTAAATCATAAACATGCAAAATCATCTAAAGAAAGTAAACTCTCTTCTGAAATCAAGACAACAGAGAACATTCTTCTTTAAGGTACTATGTGGTTAGGGTTAGAATAACAAAATAAAATAAAGTACAATGTGGGTGGGAAATAGGTAACTTTGCTTTAAAAAGTGCTTAAAAGAATCAGGAAAACACAGAATTACTTAACTTTCAAAAATAGCTTACCAGGGAAGACTAGGGTGTTACAGTGTACTTATTCAAGGAGAATTGGAAAAGAAGAGCTTATAAAATCTAAACAAGTCCCTTAGACATTTAATTAAATTAATAATTGTCATTTATGATGCTCTTTACGCACCTAGTATTGTGCTGAGTGCTTATGTGCTTCAGCTCCTTTAGTCCTCATAGTAGATAGATATATACATATTTTTGTTGCCATATGCCAAGAGAGAAAATTCAGATTCAGAAAAATTCAAGTAACTTACTTGCCCAAGATTTCAATTATGCAGGAGACATAGGTCTAAACAGATCCAAAGCTGGTGTTCTTTCTACTGTCCCCAGTTATGGACCAAATAGTCGCTGTGTTTGCAACACTGTGGTAAAGGGAGGAAAGATACAAAAAGAGCGTGTTGTGCTGATTTCTAAACAGTACTGCCTGAGAAGAACATGCCGCCCTACTTTTGAGTACAGCACAAAGATATGAGAAATGAGGCATGATTTAAAAGGAAATATTATACACAAGTATACCAAAAAGAAAAGCAAACAGAATGAAAGAATGGCTCTGTACCATGGTTTCTTCACTTGATACATCCCGAGGATTATTCCTCTTTTGTGTATATACTGACCTCAATTTTTTTTCCTTTGTAACAAATAATGTTCTCTAATAAAGATAGTGTTCTGTTTTATGGTATGGTTTACTCTAGTCTAGTATATGTGAAAGTTCTATATTATTTAGCAGAACTTTAATGATGGGCATTGCAGTGATTTCTAGTATTTAATTACAATCAACAAGAGCGCCTGGGTGGCTCAGTGGGTTAAGCCGCTGCCTTCGGCTCAGGTCATGATCTCAGGGTCCTGGGATCGAGTCCCATATCGGGCTCTCTGCTCAGTGGGGAGCCTGCTTCCTCCTCTCTCTCTCTGCCTACTTGTAATCTCTCTCTATCAAATAAAAAAATAAATAAAATCTTTAAAAAAAATAATTACAATCAACAATAAACATCTAAACCACGAAAAAAATTATTTCTTAACTTCTTCTACCTATCCTCTCAGAATTGAAATATTACTGTAAATTCAAGAGCTTTGAGTTTTAGTTATGCAGATGAAAAAGTTCTGGAGATCTACTAAATACCATGGTAACTTGGAGATCTACTAAATATCATGGTAACTATAGTTAATAACACTGCATTGCATACTTGAAATTTGCTAAAACTTTGCTAAAAGAGTAGATCTTAAGTGTTTGTCCACCCCCCCCCACACACACACACATGCATACAATGGTCTACCTATGTGAGGTGATGGTAGATTTATTGGGATAATCACTTCACAATGTATAGGTATATCAAAATATCACATTGTATATCTAAAATATATACAGTTTTTATGTGTCAATTACATCTTAACAAAGCTGTAAAAAAAGAGAAAAATATTTTCAGAGAGAGTATCTCTAACTGCTGACTTTTTGGCAAGCCTGTAAAAGATGTCTTGAAAACTAGAGATACAAGTTATCTAGTATTTTAAAACCTAATTAACTGTGCCTTAAACAAATTGGAGTTTACTTATGTCACATAAGTCTTGAGCAAAAATTCCCAAAGTACGTTCCCTGTGACTCAGGAGATCACTGATACTTTTTCAAGGAATCCATAAGAACAAAATTTTTTGTAGGGGCACCTGGGTGGCTCAGTGTGTTGGGCTGCTGCCTTCGGCTCAGGTCATGATCTTGGGGCCCTGGGATCAAGTCCCACATTGGGCTTTCTGCTCAGTGGGGAGCCTGTTTCTCTCTCTCTCTCTCTCTGCCTCTCTGCCTGCTTGTGATCTCTCTCTGTCAAATAAATAAATAAAATTTTTTTTAAAAAGAACAAAATTTTTTCTAATAATATGAAGGTAATTTGCTTTTTCCAATGTGCTGACATTTGCACTGATGGTTCAGAAACAGTGGTAGGTAAAACTGGTGCTGCTTTAATCTGGCAGTGGCACCAAATTGTATTATTAGTCATTGTGTTAGTCACTTCACACACTCATGCAAAAAGAAAAAGAAGGTGAGTACCCATAAATATTTATACTATGCAAGTGTGATGGATGTCTTAGGTAAAATAAGTTATGTGATTGTGAGAAATAATAACTCCTTTTGTCAAGGAACACCAATTTCCATTGAAAAAACAACTGACAACATTAGTTTTCAGGCTTTGTTATTTCTAGGACAGTTTCTTGAAAACGAATAAAATGTACTTTGTAACATGAAGGAAAATAACTGGAAATAATATGTTGCAAATGGTAAAATTTTAGTCTTTTGGTTTCTAGAGAACTCCTATCCACCAACATTTTCCTGACAGATTCCTAATGCTTACAAACTTGCCCTAAAAGATTAGTGGTGATATAAACAAATACAAAATTTTTATGTTGTATAATGAAGTATGTCAGCATTAAATAGACTAAGGTTCCCAACTATTGACATTTGAGGCTGTATGATTCTTTGTCGTGAAAGGGCTATAAGATGTTTAGCAGCATCTCTGGCCTGTACTTAGTAGATGACAGCAACAAGCCTAGAGTGTGACAACCAAACCTGTTTCCAGATATTGCCAAATATTTCCTAAAGGGTAAAATCACCCTCAGCCAAGAAACACTGGGTTGAATAATGTAAACAGATATTTTCCAAATGACCAATGCATTACATTACAAAGTTATACATGAGTTCAAGATCCATTTGGAGAGTGAGATAGAACAACAGATTTTAGTGTAATAAAACAAAAAGTTCTTTAATATTGTTTGAGATTCTACATTGCAACTTAGCTTATCACATTTTGGTGGAGTATCAAAGGAAAACATTAACAATTATGTGAGAAAATTACTTAAGGATTCCTTTTTCTCCATCTAACATATGTGTATGAAACCAGATTTTCTTCAGAAATACCAACCAAGGCAACACATCAAGAGATTGAATGTAGAAGCAGATATGGTCATTGAACTGTCTTTTAAATTTTTGCTTTTTATATTAAGTGAGAATATAGTTACATTATGATGTAAAATTTACCCTATTAATTTCAGCAGATTTCAGTAAATTCACATTGTATCTCCAGAACTCCTTCTTTTCTCAAAGTGATTATACTCATTAAATAGCAACTGACCATCCCCTTCACCCTCCCCTCAGTCCCTGGCAATCTTTGTCCTTACTGTGAATGTCAGAACTTGGATACTCTAGGTATTCCATATAAGTGGAATTATATAGTATTTGCCCTTTTGTAACTGAATTATTTCATTTAGCATAATATCTTCAAGATTTATCCACGTTGTAGCATGTGTCAGAATTTTCTTCCTTTTTTAAGTTTTTTATTTAAATTCAATTTAGTTAACCTATAGTGTATTATTACTTTCATGGGTAGAATTTAGTGATTTATCAGTTGCATATAACACCGGTGTTTATTCCATAAAATTTTCACCCTTTTAAAGGCTGAATGATATTCCATCGTATGCATATACCCCATTTTGCTTATCCATTCATCTGGCAATGGACACCAGGTCTCTTCCACTTTTTGGCTATTGTAAATAATGTTGCAATGCAAATATTTATTTGAGACCCTGATTTCAATTTTGTGTGGGTATATGCCCAGGAGTAGAATTTCTGGATCAGATTGTGAGTCTGTTTAATTTTTTAAGAAACTGCTTAACTGTTTTCCACAGCAAGTGTACAGTTTTACATTCCCACTAGTAATGCACAAATGCTTCCTTTTCTCCACATCATTCCCAACATTTGCATTTTGTAGCCTTCCTAGTAGTAGTAGCCCTCCTAGTAGGTATGAAGTAGCCTTTCTAGTAGGTGTGAAGTAGCATCTTGTAGTTTTGATTTGCATTTCCCTAATAATTGGTGATGTTGAATACCTCTTCATATGCTTATTGACTATTTGTATACCTTGTTTGAAGAAAGGTCTATTCAAGCCTTTTGCCCACTTTTTAATGTGGTTGTCTCTTATTTGTTGTTGACTTGTAGGAGATTTTATATTCTGGATATTTATATCTTATCAGATATATAATGATTTGCAAATAATTTCTTGTATTTTGTTAATTGTCTTTTCACTCTATACTAGTGTCCTTTGATCTACAGAAGTATTAAATATTCATGAAATCCAATTTATTTTTTTTCTTTTGTTGTCTGTTCTTTTGATGTCAACTGCAAGAAATCATGGCCAAGAGCATGTTATGAAGTTGTACTCCTATGGTTTCTTCTAAAAGTTTTATAATTTTAGCTCTCACATTTAGATCTTTGATCCATTTTGAGTTAGTTTTGTATATGGTGAAAGATTAGGGTCAAACTTTATTCTTTGTGATATGAACATCCATATTTCCCAACACTATTTGTTGAAAAAATCCATTCTTTCCTCATTGAGTATGCTTGGGACTGTAGTTGAAAAATCACTTGATTATATATGTGAGTGGTTATTTCTGGGCTTCCTCTTCTATTTCATGGGTCTATATATTCGTCTTTATGCCAATGACACACTGTTTGATTACTGTAGCTTTGTAATGAGTTTTGATATCAGAAAGTGTGAGGCTTCCAACCTTTCCCTATTTTCAAGATTTTTTGCCTTTATAGGACCCCTGAAGACTCTTCATGAATTTTAGAACAACCTTTCCTATTTTGGGAAACATTTTTTTAAGATTTTATTTATTTATTTGACAGAGAGAGATCACAAGTAGGCAGAGAGAGTGAGAGGGAAGCAGGCTCCCTGCTGAGCAGAGAGCCTGATGCAGGGCTTGATCCCAGGACCCTGAGACCATGACCTGAGCCGAAGGCAGAGGCTTAATCCACTGAGCCATCCAGGCACCCCTTGGGAAACATTTTAGAATTCTGATAGGATTACACTGAATCTGGAGGTCATTTTGAATAATACTTATATCTTAACAATATTAAGTTTTCCAATTTATGAACAGAAGATGTTTATGTTTGTCTTTTTTAAAAAAAATTTTAACCAGCTTTCTTTAATTAAGCCAAACATTTAAGAGATTTGAAAAACTACAATTCTCAACAAATTTCCTTTGTTTGAGAAAATATTGTTTAGGAGCTTACAAGGAAGATGGCAAAGTAAGAGGACTCTAAACCCACCTCAACCCATGGATATGACTAGATAACTCTTGCATCAGAGAAAACAACACAGAAAAAGGACCCAAACACTGACTGAACAAATTCCACAACTAAATGTAGAAGAAAAAAGAGAGAGAGAGAAAGTGGGAAGGGTGAGCACTAGGTGAGAACACAAATACCAATAGATCTGACCACCAGAGGGAGGGAGCTATGGGCAAAAGAAGAGAGAAAAAACTACTAGCACACCAGGGAGCCTACAAAGGGAAGAAAAATCCCCATAGCATCTGGCTTTGAAAATAAGAGGAGCCAAATTTCTCGTGCTCAGAACCATCAGGACTTAAGGCCTGGAACTTTCAAAATCAGCAGAATTGGTTCTGAGACAGCCTGAAGGATGATAGGAGGCTGAACCCCTTACCTTAAGGAAACAGCACAACAAACAGCCCACAGATATGCAGGAGGAAGACTAATCTCAGAGTTCACTGAGGGGCTTCTCCAGGAATAAAGGAGCTAAAAGTTGGCACTTCCCTCCCCTACTCCTCATCAAAAACACACAGCCATCTTCCAGAACCAGCAAGGCTCCAGAATTCACTACCAAACTTGCTTACTCCATGCTCTAGCCTCTACCAACAGACCTGTTTCAGACTTGGGAGCTGTGGATCCTCTCCCCCAGAGAATCTGTGCAAACCTTGACAATACTGTATCTTCCAACCTGCCACAGAGGATGTATACACCTTGTTATAACTGCACCCCTCACCTATGCATGTTTTGCAGTATCCCTGGGGGAGGAGGACCAGCACCCCCTAGTTAAAAATGCACATCCCACCCACTGCTTTCAAGAGCAACAGACTTAGCTGACTTTCTTAACACAGAGAAACAGACATAGAGAGGAAGGTGAAATGAGGAGTAACATGTCACAAATGAAAGAACAGGACAACTACAGCAAGAGACCTAAGCAAAACAGATACAAGTAACATGACTGATAGAGAATTTAAAGTAATTATCATAAACATAGTCACTGGACTTAAGGAAAGACTGGAATACCTCAGTGATATCCTTAACAAAGAAATAGAAAACATTAAAAAAAAAAAAAAAAGAACCATCAAAGATGAAGGACACAATAAATGAAATTAAAAATACATTTGGTGATGAGGTACCTGGGTGGCTCAGTCAGTTAAGTGTCTGCCTTCAGCCCAGGTCATGATCCCAGGGTCTTAGGATTGAGCCCTGCACTGCGCTCCCTGATCAGTGGGGAGCCTGTTTCTCCTTCTGTCCCTCTCCCTGTTTGTGTGTATGCTTGTGCTCTCTCACTCTCTCTCTTCAAATAAATAAAATCTTTAAAAAAATACACTTGACAGCAGGGTACCTGGATGGCTGAATCAGTTAAGTGTCTAACTCTTGGTTTCAGCTCAGGTCATGATCTCATGTGTTGTAGGGACTAGCCCACATTGGGCTCTGTTCAGTGGGAAGTCTGCATAAAGATTTTCTCCTTCTGCTTCTCCCCTCATCCATTCACTTTCTTTCTCTCTCTCTCCCAAAATAAATAAATATTTTTTTAAAAAATACACTTGGGGTACCTGGGTGGCTCAGTCAGCTAAGCAGCTGTCTTTGTCTCAGGGATCATGATCCCAGGATCCTGAGATCAAGCCCCACGTCAGGCTCCTTGCTCAGTGGGGAGTCTGCTTCTCCTTCTCCCCCTACTTGTGCTGTCTCTTGCTCTCTCTCTCTCTCTCTTTCTCTCAAATAAATAAATAAAATCTTCTAAAAAATACACTTGGTGGAATAAATAGGCTAGAGGAAGCAGAGAGAAAAAATAATAAACTAGAAGACACAGTAATGAAGCTGAACAAAAGAGAGAAAGAAGAATTATGCAAAATGAGAATAAAGTTAGGGAACTCAGTGACTCCAAGAAGCATAATAATATTCACATTATGGGGATCCCAGAAAGAAAAGAGAGACAAAAGAGGGAAGAAGTTTTATTTGAAAAAATAACAGCCGAAAGCTTTCCTAATCTGGGGTAGGAAACGAATATCTAGATCTAGGAGGCTCAGAGATGACCCAACAAATTCAACACAAACATATCCACAAGATATATTGTAATTAAAATAGGCATGTGCTGTGATGAACATTGGATGTTATATGCAACTGATGAATCATTGAAAATTACATCAAAAAGTTATGATGTGCTATATGCTGGCTATCTGAACATAATAAAAAATAAAATAGGGTGCCTGGGTGGCTCAGTGGGTTAAGCCGCTGCCTTCGGCTCGGGTCATAATCTCAGGGTCCTGGGATCGAGTCCCGCGTCGGGCTCTCTGCTCGGCGGGGAGCCTGCTTCCTCCTCTCTCTCTCTCTGCCTGCCTCTCTGCCTACTTGTGATCTCTCTCTGTCAAATAAATAAATAAAATCTTTTAAAAAAAATAAAAAATAAAATAAAATAGCAAAATGTAGTGAAAGAAGAAAAAATTAAAAGCAGCAATATGAAAGACAGTTGCATACAAGGGAAACCTCATAAGGCTATCAGTGGATTTTTTTCAACAGAATATTTGCAAGCCAGAAGGGAGTAGCATGATACATTCAAAGTGCTGAATGGGGAAAATCTGCAACCAAGAATGCTCTATTCAACAAGGCTATCATTCAGAACAGAAGGAGACTTAAAGAGTTTCCCAGATAAACAAAAGTCTTTCAGGAGAAAGAAAAAGTGGCAGCATAAAAATAGGAAACACAAAAACAATAAAGATGAACGTTTCTGTACAAAATCAGTCAAGGAACTCATAAAATAAAAGTACATAAAATATGACACCATATACCTAAAACATGGGGAGGAGAGGAATGAGAGTGGGTTCAAACTTAAACCACAATCAACTTAATATGCATAAGGTGGTATATACAAACCTAATGGTAACCACAAATCAAAAATCACTAAGATATGCAAAGAAAAAGAAAGAAACCAAATATATCACTAAAAGAAACCAGCAAACGATGAAAGAGAAAAAGAGAAGAAAGGATCACAGAAAAACTTCATAACTACAAAACAAGCAATAAAATAGCAATAAACTCATACTTATCAATACTTACTTTGAATGCAAATGGACTAAATGCCCCAAACAAAAGACGTAGGATGACTGAATGGATTAAAAAAAATAAGACCCGTGTATATGCTGCCTACAGAAGACTCATTATAGACCTAAAGACACCTGCAGGTAGAAACAGAGAAATATTTACCATGCAAAAGGATGTCAAAAGAAAGTCATAGTAGCAGTACTTACATCAGACAAAATTGATTTTAAAACAAAGAGTGTTAAAAGAGACAAAGGAGGACACCATACAATAATAAAGGGCTCTGGGTTTATGCTTAGGGGGTGGAGTAGGGAACAGCACCAACCAGCTCCATCTTGCCATTTGCAATGTTGTGGATGGAACTTGAGGGGATTATGCTAAGCAAAATAAGTCAAAGAAAGAAAGACAAATACTATATGATTTCACTCATATGTGGAATTTAAGGAACAAAACAGATGAATATAGGGGAAGGGAAGGAGAAATAAAATAAGAGGAAAGCAGAAAGGGAGGCAAACCATGAAAGACTCTTAACTATAGGGAACAAAAAGTGTTGCTGGAGGGGAGGCTGGTGGGGTAACTGAGTGATGGGCATTAAGGAGGGTATTGAAGTAATGAACACTGGGCAGTGTATGCAACTGATGAATCACTGAATTCCACCTCTGAAATTAATAATACAGCACATGTTAAATTAAATTTTAATTTTAAAAAATAAAATAAACTAGAATTTAAGCTCCACTGGTTACAAGAACTCATGAAATTCAGCCCCTCTCACCTTCTAAACCAATAGCTTTGGGAAACATTCTCCTTGTGTGTGTTCCCTTCTCTGTTGCCCTTCTCCATGACCATGGCTCCCTCCCCTTCTCAGCACCTACAATCTTTTTCACCCTTAAACCATATCTCTGTACTTCCTACCTTCTTTGATGTTGCCTTTTCTCTCCCCTTAGCTGTGGAGTTTGTCTTCATGTCAATTTCTGAGGTATCAGAATGATTTGATAGTTATCTAGTTGTGTTTGTGGGGCAAGGGGAGCCTAGGGTTCTCCTACTCCTCTACCATCTTCCTCTCCTCTAAACAAGTTTAATAAAAAAAAAAAAATTATTAAGTTATCTTCTCCTCTCCATCTCCCCAACGGAGAGGAAAAGGGAACTGGGGGAAATTGGAGGGGGAGATGAATCATGAGAGACTGTGGACTCTGAAAAACAATTTGAGTGTTTTGGAGGGGTGGGGGTAGGAGATTGGGTGAGCCTGGTGGTGGGTATTATGGAGGGCACGTATTGCATGGAGCACTGGGTGTGGTGCATAAAAAATGAATTCTAGAACACTGAAAAGAAATTTTAAAAAATTTTTTAAAAATAAATTATTAAGCTATCATGGAAGATGTAAAAAGACAGAAAGAGAGCTCTAGAACATATTCTAGGACTGAGGAGTATACCCAAGAAAGGACACATGGTTAAAGATTGGATAAAAAGACAGGACCCATCCATATGCTGTCTACAAGAGACTCATTCTGAACTAAAGAAACATCCAGACTGAAAGTGAAGGGATGGAGAACCATCTTTCATGCTAACAGACCACAAAAGAAAGCTGGGGTAGCAATTCTTGTATCAGATAAATTAGATTTGAAGATAAAGACTATGGTTAGAGATACAGAAGGACACTACATCATTCTTAAAGGGTCTATCCAAAAAGAAGATCTAGCAACTACAAATATCTATGACCCCAACATGGGAGCAACAAACTAAATAAGCCAATTGTTAATCAAAATAAAGAGATATTGATGATAATAATACATTATTTGTAGGGGATCTGAACACTCCACTCTCAGCAACAGACAGATCATCTAAGAAGAATAAACAAAGAAATGAGAGGTTCAAATGACACACTGGACAAGATGGACCTCATAGATACATAGAGAACTTTCCACCCTAAAACAACAGAATACTCATTCTTCTCGAATGCACATGGAACTTTCTCCAGAATAGACCACATACTGGGTCACAAATCAGGTCTCAACCAATACCAAAAGACTGAGATTATTCCCAGTGTATTCTCAGACCACAATGTTTGAAACTGGAACTCAAATACAAGAAAAAAGTAAGAAGACATTCAAACACTTGGAATCTAAAGAATATCTTGTTTAAGAATGTTTGGGTTAACCAGGAAATCAAAGAAGAACTTAAACAATTCATGGAAACCAATGAGAACTTGGTCCAAAACCTATGGGATATGGCAAAGGTGGTCTTAAGGGGGAAATACATAGCCATCCAAGCCTCACTCAAAAACAAAACAAAACAAAACAAAAACCCAGAAAAGTCCTGAATATACAAACTGTCTTTAAACTATGAAGAACTGGAGAATCAACAACAAATTAGGCCTACTCAACACACGAGAAGAGGAATAATTAATATTGGAGCAGAAAGAGCAGAGATTAATGAATAAGAAACCAGAGATACAGTAGAACACATCAAGAAAACTAGAAGCTTGTTCTTGGAAAGAATAAACAAGATCGATAAACCACTGGTCAGATGAATCCAAAAGAAAAGAAAAAGGACCCAAATTAATAAAATTCTGAATCAAAAGGGAGAGATCACAACTAACACCAAGGAAATAGAAACAATAATCACAAATCATTATCAACAGCTATATGCCAATAAGTTAATCAATCTAGAAGAAATGGATGCAGTCCTGGAAACCTATAAACTCCTAAGACTGAAACAGGAAGAAATTGACAATCTGAATAGACCAATAACTAGTAACAAGATTGAAGCAGTGATCAAAAACTCCTAAAAAAAACACAAGACAGGACCTGATGGATTCCATGGGGGAATTCTACCATTCAAAGAAGAAATAATACCTATTCTCCTGAAGCTATTTCAAAAAACAGAAACAGAAGAAGAACTTCCAGACTCTTTCTATGAGGCCAGCATTATTACCTTGCTCCCCAAACCAGGCAAAGACCCATCAAAAAGGAGAATTTCACACCAATATCCCTGGTAAATCTAGATGCCAAGATTCTCAACAAGATCCTAGCCAATAGGATCCAACAGTACATTAAAAAGATTATCCACCATAACCAGATGTGATTTATTCCTGGGATGCAAGCGTGGTTCAACATTCTCAAATCAATCAATGTGATATAACACATCAATAAGAGAAGAGAGAAGAACTACATGGTCCTCTCAACTGATGCAGAAAAAGCATTTGACTAAATACAGCCTTTCCTGATCAAAACACTTTAGAGTATAGGGATAGAGGCAACATTCCTCAACTGCCTAAAACCCATCTGAAAAACCCAAGGCGAATACCATTCTCAATGGGGAAAAGCCAAGAGTCTTTCCCTTAAGAACAGGAACACGACAAGGATGCCCACTCTCACCACTATTGTTCAACATAGTACTAGATGTCCTAACAATCAAAATGTACTCAAATTGGCAAAGAAGAAGTCAAACTCTCTCCCTTTGCAGATGGCATAATACTTTATATGAAAAACCTGGGCGCCTGGGTGGCTCAGTGGGTTAAGCCGCTGCCTTCAGCTCAGGTCATGATCTCAGGGTCCTGGGATCGAGTCCCGCATCAGGCTTTCTGCTCGGCAGTGAACCTGCTTCCTCCTCTCTCTCTCTCTGCCTGCCTGCCTCTCTGCCTACTTGTGATCTCTCTGTGTCAAATAAATAAATAAACTCTTTAAAAAAAGAAAAAAAGAAAAACCCAAGACTCGGCCCCCAAATTATTAGAACTTATACAATTCAGTACTGTGGCAGTATAAAAAAATCAATGCACAGATCAATGATCAGATTGATCAAAATCAAATTGACAAATTTGATCAAATTGATCAAAATCAATGTTTTCTTATACACTAACAATGAAATTGTAGAAAGAGAAATTGGAGATTTGATTCCATTGACATAGCACCAAAAACCAAGATACCTTGGAATAAACCTAACCAAGGAGGTAAAGGATCTATAATCTAGGAACTACAGAACACTTATGCAAGAAATTGAAGAAGACACAAAAAAATGGAAAAATATTCCATGCTCATGGATCATAAGAACAAACATTGTAAAAATGTCTATACTGCCCACAGCAATCTATACTTTCAACAGCATTCTGATCAAAATACCTTGGGCATTTTTTCAAAGTGCTGGAACAAACAATCTTAAAATTTGCATGAAACCAGAAAAGACCCTGAATCACCAAGGAAATGTTGAAAAAGAAAAACAAAGATGGGGGCATCACATTGCCTGATTTCAAGCTTTACTACAAAGCTGTGATTACCAAAACAGCATGGCACTGGCACAAAAACAGACACATAGACCAGTGGAACAGAGTAGAAAGCCCAAATATGGACCTGCAACTCTATGGTCAAATAATCTTTGACAAAGCAGGAAAAAATATCCAGTGGAAAAAAAGATAATCCCTTCAATAAATGGTATTGGGAAAATTGGACAGCTATATACATAAGGATGAAACCTGACCATTTTCTTACACCATGCACAACAATAAACTCTAAATGCATGAAAGACCTCAATGTGAGGACAGGAATCCATCAAAACCCTAGAGGGGAACATAGGCTGAAACCACCTCCATATCAAACACAGCACATCTCCAAAGGCAAAGGAAATGAAGTGACAATGAACTTTTGGGACTTCATCACGATAGAAAGCTTCTGCACAACAAAGGAAACAGTCAACAAAACAAAGAGGCAACCCACGGAATGGGAGAAGATATTTGCAAATGACACTACAGACAAAGGGCTAATATCCATGATCTATAAAGAACTTCTCAAACTCAATGCCCAAAAAACAAATAAAAAATGGGCAGAAGACATGAACAGACCCTTCTCCAAAGAAGACGTACAAATGGCTAACAGACACATTAAAAAATGTTCATCAGCAGCCAGCAGGGAAATTCAAAAATTCAAAATTCAAATAAAAATTTTTGAATTTAAAATTCAAAAATCAAAAACACATTGAAATACCACAATGTGAGCTCAGAGCACAGCTGGAGGCCAGGGAGACTGGAGTGATTGACTGCTTTTCTCTGAGGGCACCCTGAGGAGCTCTTGGCTCCTCTGGGCCGGGGATTGGGGGCCACCATTTTCATTCCCATCCTCCAGAGTTTACAGAAAGTGTTCAGGGAAAAAAAGCTCTGAGAGCGAACCCTAGCAGATTACTTAGCCTGGCTCCTGGCTATGGTGGTGCAATTCCGCCTTAGGCAAAGACATTTGAGAATCACTGCAACAAGCCCCTCCCCAAGTAGATCAGCAAGAACATCCAGCCAAGACCAAGCTCATTGCTCAAGGAGAACAGTGGAACTCCAGAGAGAGGGGAAAGCAACACATGGAATTCATGGCTTTCTCCCCATGATCCTTTAGTCTTGCTAAGTTAAATTTTTCTTAATTTTATTTTTTTCTTATTCTATTTTTTAAACTCTTCCTCTCCTCTTTTAACATTTTTAAACTAGTTTATCTTAACAATATCTTTCTTTAAAAAAATCTTTATAAACCTTCATTGTTATAGTCATATTTTATCCCTTCATTGTATTTAACCTTGTTTTTTATATACGTATAGGTTTTCCTAAAAAATTGTGGGATACAATTTCTTCTAATAGATCAAAATGTGCCCTAATCTAGCACAGGGCTTTGTTCTAGTCTCCAGCCTGAGAATATTCCCTCCTCCTTTTTTTTCCTTTTTCCAATGAACTTATCTTATAAATTCTTTTTTTAGAATTTTTAAAAAATTTTCACCTTTACAGTCATATTCCATCACTTCATCATGTTTACCCTTATTTTTGTGTGTATATATATAAGTTAAGTATATATATTAATAAATTACCTCCCAAAATTTTAAATAAAGGATAACTTATATATATAAGTTTAAAATTATATATATTATTTAAAATTTTGGGAGGTAATTTATTCTAAGAGATCAAAGTACACCCAAAATCAATTGGGGTGAATCTGTTCTATTCACCAGATATATATATACATATATATATACATTTTTTAATTTTTAAATTTTCTTCTTTCCCCGTTCTTCTCCGCCTGGTTTTGGATGTCTTCTGATTTGTTAGTATATTTTTCTGGGATCTTTGCCACCCTGTTAGTATTTTCTTCTCTCGTACATATATTCTTTTTTTTTAAAGATTTTATTTATTTATCAGAGAGAGAGGGGGAGAGAGCGAGCACAGGCAGACAGAATGGCAGGCAGAGGCAGAGGGAGAAGCAGGCTCCCTGCTGAGCAAGGAGCCTGATGTGGGACTCGATCCCAGGACACTGGGATCATGACCTGAGCCAAAGGCAGCTGCTTAACCAACTGAGCCACCCAGGCATCCCATCTCGTACATATATTCTTATCTGGATAAAATAACAAGGCGGAAAAACTCACCATAAAAAAGAAGAAGAAGAAGAGGCAGTACTGAAGGCTAGGGACCTAATCAATACAGAACTAGAGTTCAGAACTATGATTCTCAAGGTGCTAGCTGGGCTTGAAAAAGGCATGGAAGATAATAGAGAAACGCTTTCTGGAGAAATAAAATTCCTTTCTGGAGAAATAAAAGAACTAAAATCTAACCAAGTTTAAATTTTTTTAAAAAGCTATTAATGAGGCACAATAAAAAATGGAGGCTCTTACTGCCAGGATAGATGAGGTAGAAGAGAGAATTAGTGATATAGAAAACCAAATGACAGAGAATAAAGATCCTGAGCAAAAGAAAGACAACTGCTGGACCAGAAGGGGAGAATTTGAGAGATAAGTGATACCATAAGATGAAACATTATTAGAAAAATTGGGATCCCAGAAGAAGAAGGGGGGCAGAAAGTATATTGGACCAAGTTACAGTAGAGAATTTCCTTAATATGGCAAAGGGAACAAGCATCAAAATCCAGGAGGCACAGAGAATACCTCTCAAAAGCAATAAGAATAGGTCCACACCCTGTCATCTAATAGTAAAACTTGCAAGACTTACTGACAAAGAGAAAATCCTGAAAGCAGGTTGGGACAAGAAGTCTGGGAGAAATATTAGGTTGGCAGCAGACTTATCCACAGAGACCTGGCAGGCCAGAAAGAACTGGCATGATATATTCAGAGCACTAAATAAGATAAACATGCAGCCAGGAATACTATATCCAGCTAGGTTATCATTGAAACTAGGAGAGATTAAAAGTTTCCAGGACAAACAAAAATTAAAAGAGTAGGTAAACACCAAACCAGCCATCCAGGAAATATTGAAAGGGGTCTTCTAAGCAAAGAGAGAGCCTAAAAGTAGTAGATCAGAAAGGAACAGAGACAATATACAGTAATAGTCATCTCACAGGCAATACAATGGCACCAAATTCTTATCTTTCAATACTTACCCTGAATGTAAATGGGCTAAATGCCCCAATCAAAAGGCACAGGGTATCAGAATGGATAAAAAAACCAAAACCCATCAATATGCTGTCTACAAGAAACTCATTTTAAACTCATTTATACATCTCCAGATTTAAAGTGAGAGGGTGGAAAACAATTTACCATGCTAATGGACATCAAAAGAAAGCTGGGGTGGCAATCCTTATATCAGATCAATTAGATTTTAAGCCAAAGACTATAATAAGAGATGAGGAAGGACACTATATCATACTCAAAGGGTCTGTCCAACAAGAAGATCTAACAATTTTAAATATCTATGCCCCTAACATGGGAGAAGCCAACTACATAAACCAATTAATAACAAAATCAAAGAAACACATCAACAATCATACAATAATGGTAGGAGACATTAACCCTCCCCCTCACTGAAATAGACAGATCTCCAAGCAAAAGATAAACTAGGACATAAAGGACTTAAATGACACACTGGACCAGATGGACATTACAGATATATTCAGAACATTCCAACCCAAAGCAACAGAATACACATTCTTCTCTAGTGCACATGGAACATTCTCCAGAATCGATCACATCCTGGGTCACAAATCAGGTCTCAACCAGTACCAAAAAATTGGGATCATTCCCTTCATATTTTCAGACCACAATGCTCTGAAATTACAACTCAATAACAAGTGGAAAGTTGGAAAGAACACAAATAAATAAAATCATGAATGAAAGAGGAGAGATCACAATCAACACCAAAGAAATACAAACAATTATAAGAACATATTATGAGCAACTATATGCAAGCAAATTCGACAATCTGGAAGAAATGGATGCATTCCTAGAGATATGTTAACTACCACAAATGAACCAGGAAGAAATAGAAAACCTGAACAGACCCATAACCAATAAGGAGATTGAAGCAGTCATCAAAAATCTCCCAATAAACAAGAGCCCAGGGCCAGATGGCTCCCCAGGGGAATTCTACCAAGTGTTTAAATAATTAATTCCTATTCTCCTGAAAGTGTTCCAAAAAATAGAAATGGAAGGAAAACTGTCAACTCATTTTATGAGGCCAGCATTACCTTGATCCCAAAACCAGACAAAGACCCCATCAAGAAAGAGAATTACAGACCAATATCCTTGATGAACAGAGATGTGAAAATTCTCATCAAAATACTAGCCAATAGGATCCAACAGTACACTAAAAGGATTACTCACCGCAACCAAGTGGTATTTATTACTGGGCTGCAAAGTTGGTTCAACATCCACAAATCAATCAATGTGATACAAAACATTAATAAAAGAAAGAACAAGAACCATATGATACTCTCAATAGATGGTGAAAAGGCACTTGACAAAGTACAACATACTTTCTTGATCAAAACTTTTCAGTGTCAGTTAAAGGATACATATCTCAATATCATCAAAACCATCTATAAAATACCCACAGCGAATATCATTCTCAAAGGGGAAAAACTGAGAGCTTTTCCTCTAAGGTCAGGAACACAGCAGGAATGTCAACTATCACCACTGCTATTCAACATAGTACTAGAAGATCTAGCCTCAGCAATCAGACAACAAAAAGAAATTAAAGGCATCTGAATCAGCAAAGAAGAAGTCAAACTATCATGCTTTGCAGATAATATGATACTTTATGTGGAAAACTCAGAAGACTCTACTCCAAAACTGCTAAAACTCATACAGGAATTCATTAAAGTGGCAGGATATAAAAATCAATGCACAGAAATCAGCTGCATTTCTCTGCACCAACAGCAAGACAGAATAACAAGAAATTAAGGAGTCAGTCCCATTTATAATTGCACCCAAAACCGTAAGATACCTAGGAATAAACCTAACCAAAGAGGCAAAGAATCTATACTTGGAAAACTATAAAGTACCATGAAAGAAATTGAGGAAGACACAAAGAAATGGAAAAACGTTCCATGTTCATGGATTGGAAGAACAAATATTGTGAAAATGTCTATGCTACCTAAAGCAATCTACACATTTAATGCAATCCCTATCACAATACCATCCTTTTTTTTTTTTTTCAAAGAAATGGAACAAATAATCTTAAAATTTATATGGAACCAGAACAGACCCCGAATAGCCAGAAGAATGTTGAAAAAGAAAGCCAAAGTTTGTGGCATCACAATTCCAGTCTTCAAGCTCTATTATAAAGCTGTCACCATCAAGATAGTATGGTACTGGCACAAAAACAGACACATAGATCAATAGAACAGAATAGAGAGCCCAGAAATAGACCTTCAACTCTATGGTCAACTAATCTTCGACAAAGCAGGAAAGAATGTCCAATGGAAAAGAGACAGTCTCTTCAATAAATGGTGTTGGGAAAATTGGACAACTACATGCAGAAGCAAGAAACTGGACCATTTCCTTATACCACATCCAAAAATAGACTCCAAATGGATGAAAGTCCTCAATGAGACAGGTATCCATCAAAATCCTTGTGAGAACACAGGCAGCAATCTCTTCAACTTCAGCCGCATCAATTTCTTCCCAGAAACATCACCAAAGACAAGGGAAGCAAGGGCAAAAATGAACTATGGGCACTTCATGAAGATCAAAAGCTTTTTCACAACAAAGGAAACAGTCAACAAAACCAAAATACAACTGACAGAAGGGAAAAGATATTCACAAATGACATATCAGATAAAGGGCTAGTATCCATAATCTATAAAGAACTTATCAAATTCAACACCCAAAGAACAAATAATCCAATCAAGAAATGGGCAGAAGACATGAACAGACACTTCTGCAAAGAATACATCCAGATGGCCAACAGACACATGAAAAAGTGCTCACTATCACTTGGCATCAGGGAAGTTCAAATCAAAACACAATGAGAGGGCACCTGGGTGGCTCAGTGGGTTAAGCCTCTGCCTTCGGCTCAGGTCATGATCTCAGGGTCCTGGGATGGAGTCCCGCATCGGTCTCTCTGCTCAGCAGGGAGCCTGCTTCCCCCTCTCACTCTGCCTGCCTCTCTGCCTACTTGTGATCTCTCTCTGTCAAATAAATAAATAAAATCTTTTTAAAAAAACACACACAATGAGATACCACCTCACACCAGTCAGAATGGCTAAAATTATCAAGTCAGGAAACAACAGATATTGGCGAGGATGTGGAGAAAGAGAACCCTTTTACACTGTTCATAGGAATGCAAGATGGTGCAGCCACTCTGGAAAACAGTATGGAGGTTCCTCAAAAAGTTTGAAAATAGAGCTACCCTATGACCCAGCAATCAGATTACTGGTATTTACCCTAAAGATACAAATGTAGTGATGATGTGAAGGGGCATGTTCACCCGAATGTTTATAGCAGCAATGTCCACAATAGCCAAACTATGGAAAGAACTGAGATGTCCATCAACAGATGAATGGATAAAGAAGATGTGGTATATATACACAATGGAATACTATGCAGCCACCAAAAGAAATGAAATCTTGCCATTCGCCACGACATGAATGGAACTAGAGGGTATTATGCTGAGAGAAATAAGTTGATCAGAGAAAGACAATTATCATATGATCTCCCTGATATGAGGAATTTGAGAGGCAGAGTGGGGAGTTTGTGGGGTAGGGAAGGAAAAAATGAAACAAGATGGGATTGGGAGGGAGACAAATCATAATAGACTCTTAATCTAGGGCACCTGGGTGGCTCAGTGGGTTAAGCCTCTACCTATGGCTCAAGTCATGATCTCAGGGGCCTGGGATTGAACTCTGCATCAGGCCCTCTGCTCAGCGGGGAGCCTGTTTCCCCTCTCTCTCTCTCCCTCTCTCTCTCTCTGCCTACTTCTCTGCCTACTTGTGATCTCTGTCTGTCAAATAAATAAAATATTTTTTAAAAGAGAGAGAGAGACTTTAATCTTACAAAACAGACTGAGGGGTGTAAGCCTGACGATTCACAGACCTGTACCCCTGGGGCAAATAATACATTATATGTTAATAAAAATAATCAATAAGAAAAGAAGGAAAATTTGAACAGGCCAATCACTAGCAAAGAAACTAAATCAGTAATCAAATCTCCCAACAAACAAAAATCTAGGAACAGACGGTGACACAGGAGAATTCTATTAAACATTTAAAGAAATTTTTTTTTCTATTCTGTTAGTCACCAATACCTAATCTTCTCAAACTATCCCAAAAAATAGAAAGGAAGGAAAACTCCCAAATACATTCTGTGAGGTCAGCATTAGCCTGATGCCAAAACAGAAAAGTTACCACTATAAAAAGAGAACTACAGGACAATATCTCTAATGAAAATAGATTTAATAATCTTCACAAAATACAGAATCCAACATACATTAAAAAAAATCAAGTGGGATTTACCACAATCAAGTGGGATTTACTCCCAGTGTGCAAGGGTAGTTCAATGTTCTTGAATCAATCAACATGATACATCCCATCAACAAGAGAAAGAATAAAACCATATGATCATTTCAACAGACACAGAAAAAGCATTTGCCAAATTACATCCATTCATGACAAAAACCCTCAACAAAGTAAGTTTAGAAGGAACATACCTCAGTATAAGTAAAGACCATATGTGACAAACCCACAATGAACATTATACTCAATGGTGAAAATTTGAGAGTTTTCCCACTAAGGTCAGGAACAAGACAAGGATGTCCACTCTCACCAGTTTTATTCAACATAGTACTGTGTAACTGTCCCTCAGAACAATGTACTGCTTAAAATATAATGAGAAATTATACTAGTAACCAAGCATGCTTAGATATAGTCTTAAGAAAAACATGTACTAGCAACAGACCTCTGGGCGAGAAGATGATATATGTCCTTGATGCCCAGCAGCTGGGGACACCTGGACCACTCAGGGTGGAATGCCACCTGCTTCATTTTTCTGTTATCTCCCCTTCCCGGGAGAGAAGCTCCAGTTAATCAGACAATCCCTTTTGTTTGGGTTTGCTCAACTATCGGTCATGTACTATGTGACCAGACATATTTTGCCATTCTTCTTACTTACCTACAAGACTTGTGGTTAATGTGTAACCTACTTTGGCTTCTTGGTGGGTTTTTCCCTACCTTCCAATAAATATGAGACTGAGGGGTTGTTTGGGGAAACAGTCTTCTGTACTGTTGACCCCTGCTCCCTTTCTCTTGCAGCTGACTTGTTTGTGCCTCATTCTTCTCCTGTGCATGGTCAGGAAGTGGCAGTACTGAAAATCCTAACCACAGTAATCAGACAACAAAAAGAAATAAAAGGCATCCAAATTGGTAAAGAAGTAAAACATTCCCTATTGGGAAAAAAAACCTGAAAGACTCCACCAGAAAACTACTAGAACTGACAAATGAATTCAATAATGTCCCAGGATACAAAGTCAATATAAAGAAATCCGTTGCACTTCTATACATTGATAAAGAAGCAGCAGAAAGAGAAATTAAGAAAACAATTTACAACTGCACTGAAAATAATAAAATATCTAGGAATAAATTTAACCAAGAAGGTTAAAGATCTATTCTCTGAAAACTATATAACATTGATGAAAGAAATTGAGATTCCATGCCCATGAATTAGAAAAACAAATATTGTTAAAATGTCAATATCACCCAAAGCAATCTACACCTTTAATGCAATCCTTATCAAAATACCAACAGCATTTTTCACAGAACTAGAACAAACAACCTAAAAGTTTAATGGAACCACAAAAGATCCTGAGAAAGCAATTTTGAGAAAGAAAACCAAAGCTGGAGGGGTCACAATTCCACATCTCAAGTTATATTACAAACCTGTCAAAATCAAAACAGTTTATACTGATATGAAAGTAGACACAAAAATCAATGAAACCAAATAGAAAACTTAGAAATAAACCCACAATTGTCTGGGCAGCTTATCTTTGACAAAGTAGGAAAGAATATCCAATGGGAAAAATACAGCCTCTTCAACAAATGGTTTTGGGAAAACTGGACAACATCCAAAAGAATAGAACCGAATCACTTTCTTACATCATGACAAAAATAAGTTAAACATGGATGAAAGACCTAAATGTGTGGCCTGAAACCATAAAAAACCTAGAAGCACAGGTAGTAATTTCCCTAACATTGGCTGTCGCAACATTTTTCTAGGTATGTCTCCTAAAGCAAGGGAAACAAAAGCAAAACATAAACTATTGAGACTACATCAAAATAAAAAACTGCACAGTAAAAGAAACAATCAACAGAACTAGAAAGCAACGTACTGAATGAGAAGATATTTGCAAATAATATATCTGATAAAACTTTAGTATCCAAGATATACAAATAATTTATACAACTCAAAACCCAAAAAACAAATAATCCAATCAAGAAATGGGCAGAAGACATGAATAGACATTTCTCCAAAGAAGACATCCAGATGGCCAACAGGCACATGAAAAAATGCTCAACATCACTCATCATCAGGAAAATACAAATCAAAACTACAATGAGATATCACCTCAGACCTGATAGAATGGCTAAAATAAAAAACACAAGAAACAAGTGTTGGGGAGGATGTGGAGGAAAAGGACCCCTCTTACACTGTTAGGGGGAATGCAAAGTGGTAAATGTAAGGGCCTACTTAGCCAGCCGGAGCCATTTTGTGTTTATGCAGAGAACTTAGATTGACCCTGCCCCTCCCAAAGGAACTTACTTGCAAAGCCCAGATAGGAGGGCGGGTCAGGGCAGGTGCAGACATCCAATCAGTGGGGCACACATATACCTACTAGGGTAAATTGAAATTCAATTGGCCACCCTGTGTAACCTAGCCTGACTGTGCAGTTTTCTCTGTGTCTTGCAATCTCATTGGCCACCTGTGTATAGTCGGGCTCAACTACCTCTATAAAAGTTAGTCTGTGAGGTGGGGAAGGGTCGCCTCTTTGTAAGAGACGGCCCCCACCGGAATGCTTGGCGAGAAATAAAGTTTTGTTTGACCTTCACTTTGCATCAGTCTCGCTCCTTTGATTACGGACCCTAACAGTAAAGCCACTGTGGAAAAGAGTATGGAGGTTCCTCAAAAAGTTAAAAACAGAACCACTCTGCAATCAAGGAATGACACTATTGGGTATTTACCCAAATGATACAAAAACTCTAATTCAAATGGAGATATGCACCCCTTTATTTATAGCAGCTTTATCTAATAGCCACATATGGAAACAACCCATGTCCATGACTGATGGATAAAGAAGTAGTATATATATGTGTGTGTGTATGTCTGTTTTACATATATATAAAATAGAATAATAAACATTATCTATAATGCACAGTACAATTTTATTCTGTATGTACAATACAAATACAGTATATGTTCATATATATGAATATATATACACATAGATAAGTGTATATATACGAATAGTACAGAATAATACTCAACCATCAAAAAGAATGAAATCTTGCCATTTGCAACCACTTGATTGGAAGTAGAGGGTATTACGTCAGGTGAAATAAGTCAGTCAGAGAAAGACAAATACCATATAATTTCACTCATATGTGGAATTTAAGAAACAAAACAAACAAGCAAAGGGGGTGGGGCGGGAAGAGATAAACCAAGAAAAAGACTCAACTGTAGATAACAAGCTAATGGTTACCAGCTGGGAGGTGGGTGGGTCGGTGGGTGAAACTGGTGAAGGGGGTAAGAACACACCTACCGGGATAAGCACTGAGTAATATACGGAATTGTCCAATCACTGTATTTTACACATGAAACTAATGTAAACTAACTATACTGGGATTAAACTTGAAACTAATATAAACTGGGATTAAACTTGAATTTCGTTTATTTTAAAAAGGCTCTGCGCAGGTGCAAAGGACAAGGCTGTATTTCACCACCCATTCAGGAGTGCAGTTGAGGCGCTGCCACCAAACCTCCCTGTGGAAGCGGTTCGTCGGCCGCGTTGAGGTGCCAGAAGCAAACGCGCAGAGAGAAGCCTCGGGCTCCGGAATGTCTTCCAGGCAACGAGTCTGTGCAGTTCACATCGCCGCTGGCGAGTGTCCCTAGGCGGCAGGACCGCACAGTCCCTGCTTCTCACACGGTTTCGAGGGTGAAGGAGACCGGCGTCGCCGGATCCACCCCTGCGGTCGGGGTCGCGCCGAGAGCGTCCTGAACCCCGGCTAAGCCGACCGTAGCCCCGCTGACAGAACGCTGCTCTTCTCCTCAGGAGACCGGCGTTACGACGGAAAGCCGCGTTCGTCCGTCATCGTTGCGCTCGGGTCTCTCCCTACGAGGAGCGGGCAGGGGCCCAGGATCCGGCGCGAACCCGGTCCTCGCATCCTCGGACCGGTAAGGGCTGCGGGCGGGCCTTGGCCGACTCGCCCCCACCCCGCGGCGCGGCGGCGGAGCCCTAGGAGCGCGGGGCGGAGGTCCGGGGCCCCGGGAGCGCCGCTGCCGTGGCAGCCCGCGGGCGAGCGTGTGGGAGCTCCGAGTCCAGCCTGCGGGAAGCCGGCCGCCCGGGGCGCCGCCGGCGCATGCGTGTGGCGCAGCCCAAGCCCGCGCGGCGCGGTCGCCATCGCGGGGAGGTTTCGGTCGGGGCCGGGCTGGCGCGGGCGGCCGGTCCAGCCCCAAGGGCCCCGCCGCTGGGCGTCCTTGGCTGGGGGAGTCGGGCTCTCTGCACGGCGTCCCGCCCAGGTCAGGCCCGGCGGCGGCCGCGGCGTCAGGGGGCGGAGCCGCCCAGAGCGCCCTTTGTCTGTGGAGGCCGGTGAGTGCGGCGCGCCGCGGGCCCGGAGGCGGGCGAGGGGGCAGGGCAGGGGGCGGCCCGGGGGTGCGCGCGTCGCGGTCGCTCCCCGCGTTCGACCCGGAGTCCCCGGCCGCGCCCCCAGCCGTCGCCGAGACCCGCACCCCCCAGCCCGGGGTCGTGCATTCTGCAGCGGGTTTCCGTGTGGGCGAGGGCGTTACCGTTTCGGGAAGTTTCTCCCCGTCTCCAGATCACGAACACATTCGCCTTTATTTGTTTCTACGGCTTTTAAAGGATTTTTAAATATCTTTTTTACATGTCTACCTATATTTGGGGGCTATTTATTTTGTTGTAAGTGGTTGGGTAGGAATATGCCTTTTTCCCGGTCGTCCTGCCGTTAGGAACTGAATCAGTTTCCCACTGAGTTGAAGTGACTTTTGTTGTGCTCCGCAGGCGCGGATATTCCGCAAACTCGGACCCGCTTCCCGACGCTCTGGCAGTTTCCGCACTGATACCATTCTGCTTTATGTTTAAAATATGTTTTCGTAGGCAGCAGCGCAAGTCCCCGTTACGCCCTTTGACACAATGGTCTGTTTCTCGTGATGTATTTGAAATTGTGAAACTTGAAAAAAATGATAATTCTCTGAGAGGTTTGATCGTGGTACTTTGGTGCTCAGTCGATAGTTGCTAGATGGGGAATGTTTGTTGAGAGTCGCTGTGTTGCCTTTGCATGGTGCTCGGTTGCCATCAGGACAGTAGTGCGCTTCCTTAGAAGTGCCCTCAAAGCCCTTTATGATCTTAACGCTGCACCGTTTCGCCTTCCACCCTTGCACTTCATGCTGTAGCCGTGCCATGACACAACCGTCTGGGAAAAACTCATTAGATTATGTCAAAATTTTACATTTCTGTATTCAAAGAGAACAAAGGGCTAAAAACAAGACACATGAAAATATTTGCAATATGTGTAAGAGACAAAGGATTAATGTCCATAATATGTAAAGAGCCTCTGTTAATAGCAAAAAAAAAAAAAAAAAAAAGAGAGAGAGAGAGAAAAGAAAAATGGGCAAAGGATACACATAGGCCATGTTTAGAAGAAATAAAGGTAACCAGGGTGCCTGGATGGCTCAGTGGATTAAGCGTCTCCCTTTGGCTCAGGTCCTGATCTCAGGGTTCTGGGATTGAGCCCTGCATGGGGCTGAGCAGGGAGCCTGCTTTTCCCTCTGCCCCTGCCCCTGCTTGTGCTCTCTCTCTGGCACTCCCTTTCTCTCAAATAAATTATTCAATTAAAAAAAAAAATACAGGTAACCAAAACACACACACAAATTTTTTAATGCTTAACCATAGAATGCAAATAAAGACAAAGATATTTTTCACCCAGTAGCCTAGCAATATATAAAAATATTGATGATGCAAGGTGTCGAGGAAAGTGCCCAGGGAAGGGCACCAGTTGTAAGACTGAGGAAGGCACTTTGAATGAGAATTTCACAATTCATACCAAAATGTTAAATGAGCTCACTCAGGCTCAGAAATTTCATTCTGGACTCAGTCTTGCAGGAATACTTGCACAGGTACACAAGGAGGTGTGTAAAAAGATGTTTATTACAATATTATTTGCAATTGTGAGAAATGGGTACAGCCTAAATGTTCACTAGCAATATGGTTAAATATATTATGATAGATCCATATGGTAGAATACTGTACTGCTATAAAATAGAATAAGGTAGTTTATTTTGAAGTTAAACAAGGAAAGATCTCTAAGACATTTAGGAAATAAATGATGCTGCAGAACAGTGGCACACAATATGTTGAATTATGTTATGTAGGAATGTGGTTATATTATATATGTTCATAAATGGCCGAAAAAATGTACACCAAATGACTGATGGTGAATTACTTCCAGGGGGGAAAGTAAAATAGAAGAGGTGTTGAAGGTCACTCAGTCTTACTCATAGACTCCCAAGTGTTGTGTACTAATGTCTTCATGTAGCGTGTGTAAAAAACTTACGAACATGTATAACTGTGTAAGGAAAAAACAAAACAAAACCCTCACACATACTTAGGACCTACACAGGGGAGAAGAAAACATTTTATGATCGAGATTTTTAAATCAGCTTTTTTTTTGTAAGCATCAAAGAATGAAAGACAAATGATAACATGGAGACTACATTTGTTATTTATGTTATCACAAGGGAGTTACTGTTTATGTCTGTGTTCAGGGATCCCCAAGACCACCCTCAGGTTCAGTGATTTGCTAAAAAAAAACCTCACAGAACTCAGCAAAATTGTTATACTTACAGTAGCATGAGTATTACAATGAAAAGAGACCGATTAAAATCTGCAACAAAAAAAGCAGGTATAGCAGAGTCAGGGAAAGACCAGGTGCAAAGCTTTCAGTTGTCTTCTCTCAGTAAGAGTCATGCAGATAGTGTTTAATTCCCCCTGAAGTGATGTGTAATAACATACATACAGTATTGCCAGCCAGGGAACCTCATGCAAACTTTGGCATCCAGAGTATTTATTGGAAGTTGGTCACGTAGCCATAGCTGACCACCTGTTTTATTGATCTTCAATCTCCAGTCCCTCCAGAGGTCAAGGTGATCCTACGTGTTCCAAGAATGCCACTATAAATCCTATTTTAGCATAAACTTTCTGACCTGCCCCAAAGCCTCAGGTAACCAGAGACACTTGAACAGGCAGAGGGTTGCAAGGCATTATAGGTTATCTCTCAGGAACCAGACCAGGCTCAAACCTCTCCTTAAAATGTGCAGCGTTTGGACGACCCAGACCCACTCAGTTAATCTTTTCCTGCACAATATAGTTTGTAATAAAGAATTCTTACAGATCAATAAGAAAAAGGCAAAATGGTAGAAAGGTGGACAAATGACACAAAGGGTAATTTATAAAAGATAAAATATGAAAGCTGAAAATAGGAAGTTCTGCCTTCCATGTTATCTAAGAATTAGGTTATGTACTATTTATTATATTTTACTATTTTTATTCTATTTTTTTAAATCATGCTTATTATTCTTGGCTAATGGTCACTCTCATATTGTTGATGAATTAGTAAAATGATACAGCCTTCCTCAATAGTGTTTTACCTTTGTTTTGATCCAGCAGTTCCACTTCTAGGAATTTATCCTAAAGAAATATTCAGACAAAATTATGCCAAAACTGTACAATGTTTGCTGTTGTCTATAACAGTGGAAGGAAGGGTGGAAGGGAAGAAGGGAAAAGAAGGCTCCCAAAGTTTATGAAGTTGTTAAATAAATTTTGGGTATTGCATGCAGTTGATTATACTGTAACACTATTTTAAATTTTATTATTTTTATTTTTTATTTTGTTTACATATTTTCATACATATATATTTGTTTATTTATTTTTAGTTTTTAATTCCAGTATGCTTAACATATAGTGTGGCATTAACTTCAGGTGTACAGTAAGTGATCTAGCAGTTCTATGTATTACTCAGTGCTCAGCGTGATAAGTGTACTCTTTAATCCCCATCTCCTATTTGACCTTATCCCTTCACCAGCCTTATCCCCCTTATTCATCTCCCCTTTGGCAACTATCAGTTTGTTCTCTGTATTTAAGAGTCTCATTCTTGGTTTGTCTTTCTCTTTTTCCTTTGTTCATTTGTTTTGTTTCTTAAATTACACATAAGAATAAAATCATATGGCATGTGTCTTTCTCTGACAGATTTATCTCGGTTAGCATGATATTCTCTAGCTCCATCCATGCTGTTGGAAATAGCAAGATTTCATTCTTTTTGAAATGGCTGAGCAATATTCCATTCTGCGTGCGTGAGTGTGTATATATAAAATATATAAATATATTAAAATTTTATAAATATATAAAATACATTTTAAAATGTGGCACATGGGCTCCTGGGTGGCTCAGTGGGTTAAAGCCTCTGCCTTCGGCTCAGGTCATGATCCCAGGGTCCTGAGATCGAGCCCCGCATCGGGCTCTCTGCTCCGCAGGGAGCCTGCTTCCCCCCCCCCCTTCCTGCCTCTCCACCTACTTGTGAGCTCTGTCTGTCAAATAAATAAATAAAATCTTTGAAAAATAAATAAATAAATAAATATAAGATAAAATGTGGCACATACATATGTGCCACTTTTTTAATAATTTGTTTTTGTTTTTTCTATGTGGAAAGTGACTTTTTAAAATTTACATTTCATTAGCATATAATGCAATATTGGTTTTGGGAGTAGAATTTAGTGATTCATCCTTACATATAACACCCAGTGCTCCTCACAAGTGACCTCTTTAATACCCATCACCCATGGAACCCATCCATTAACCCTCAGTTTGTTTTCTGTCTTTAAAAGTCACTTATGGCTTGCTTCCCTCTCTTTTTTTCTTTTCCCCTTCCTATATGTTCATCTGTTTTCTTTCTTAAAGTCCATGTATGAGAAATCATATGGTATTTGTCCTTCTCTGACTGACTTATTTCACTTAGCATAATACACCATAGTTCCATTCACATCATTGCAAAATGGCAAAATTTCATTCTTTTTGATGGCTGACTCATATTCCATTGTGTGTGTGTGTGTGTATGTACACACCACAGCTTTATCCATTCATCAGTTGTTGGACTTTGGGGCTCTCTCCATAGTTTGGCTGTTGTTGATAATGCTGCTATAAACATTGGGGTACATGTACCCCTTCAAATCTGTATTTTTGTATCCTTTGGGTAAATACCTAGTAGTGCAATTGCTAAGTCATATTTAGAAAAATGTTGATACAGTCAGTGTTAGAGACATTATTACTGCCTATGCTCTCTAATAGGATTTGTTATGGTTTTGGATCTCATTTAGGTCTTTAGTCCATTTATAATTTATATTTGTATATGGTATAAGAAGGTGGTCCAGTTGCATTCTCTTGTACTGATTTCCCATCATCATTTGTTGAAGAGACTATATAACCCTAATCTTTTAATGATATTTAGTTTTGTTTTCTGTCCTGAAGTGATATGTACAATATCATCAATTAAAATAATTAAAACCCACATTTTGAAAAAAAGCTTTATATATATATATATATATATATATATATATACACATATACACACACACACACACACACATATATATATACACAAACCATATTATAAAATGTGTGTATCCAAAAAAGTAACTGGTTATCTCTGGGTGATGGTAGGATTTTCTTTCTGCTTTTCTATATCTACAAAAAATTTTGTTTGAATATTTGTCAAGAAATAAAATGAAGGTATTTCCAAGGTAGAGAAGGAGTGTGGAGGGAGATCACTCTGGTTCTGGTGTGAGAAAAATATTGGACTAAAGTTAAGGACTAGTTCGATGAGTATGGCAGTAGTCAAAGTGAAAGGTGATAGTGGCTTGAATCAAGGTGGTGGAAGTGAAGATGGAGAATTCACTACATATTTAAGGGGATAAATTTACCAGGATTTGACTTTTAATTGAAGAGAGAGACTAAGGGAAAGAAAGAGGTCAGGAATGACATTCAGGTTTCAGGCTTGCTGATGCTATTCATTGAGATAGGGAATTTAATAGAGTAAGAATAATATGTAACATATAAATATGGCTACCACGGGCTATTACATTCTAAATGGTTTCAGAATATTCACTCACTTAATCCTTACAAAAAACATATGAGGTAAGTACTATTATTATTAGTTTTGCAGGTGAGGAAAGTGAACCATATAGAAAGGTTGAGTAACTTACACAACCGAACTCACAGCAAGTAAGTTGTGGAGCTGGGAATCAAACCCAGTCATTCTGGCAGTAGAGTTGGTATTCATACGTACTTTACTCCATTGCAAAATCTATGACAAGAGGCTTGAGAGAGAATGAGTTTTGGACATGTTAGGTTTGAGAAATCTGAGAGACATCTGCCTAGGGATGTCGAGAAAGGTGGTTGGGTAGTTATAAGGTGGTTGGGTGGTTGGGTGGTTGGTGTGGTTATGT
>NC_081567.1:15183227-15243022 GCF_022355385.1 Mustela nigripes | reverse complement strand
GAAAGAAATGGCAAAGAAAAAGACTAATCCAAATAACGTCAGGAAACACTATCTTGGTTGGATACTTATAACTGAAGACAAAGAGAACTCTATATAAATGCTGTAATCAAGTTAATAAATGTGTTTCTCACAGGGATATGAGTTAATTCTGAAACTATGTATGTACTAAAATTGAACAAATAAGTAAATGAACTAAGAGTCAACAATTTTTTTATGGTTGAAGAAGTTACCAATGAGGAAAGGAGGAAGACTAAAATGAGCCCTTGAGGTACTGGATTGGAATCAGAGGTGTTAGTATGAACTCATGGCATTTGATACATAGAAGATCCAATAGAAGTATGTATATGTATGATTAATATGCATACATATATATCTCTTCTATCTCTGCTAGAGGACCTAGAAGCAATGATACCCCAGTTCCAGTGAACACACCTAGTACCCAGATCTTTGTTTCTAAGCATTTCTCCAATAAAAGGAACTGTTTCTTTGGATGGGTAGTTGATTTCCAGGGCCAGGGAGGGATAATACAAGAGCCTAAAACATCTTATGGTGCCAGAAAGTGTTCAGAATAGGATAGAGGCTGATCAAAATAACATAGGAGACTTCTACTAGCCAAACCCAAAACAACTTATACAATAAGTAATGATAATCCTGGGGTTTATAAATCAAAATAAATATTCATGAGTTCATAGAGATATAAATTAGTAAATAAATGATAAGAGATAAAGAGCAGCTTTTCCTTACCGAAAAAATCCAATTAATAAATTAGTGGTAAAGAGAGAAATAGAGAAATCACCATTAGGCAAACACCATATTACTGATTGTTGAGGACAAGATACACTGATGGATGCTAAAATTAGTGGGTTTCATACATGATCTCACTCATATGTGGAATTCAAAAAGAAAATAGATGAACATATGGAAGAGGAGAAAGGAAAAAAGGAGAGAGGGAAAGCAAGCCATAAGTGACTCTTAAAGACAAAAAACAAACTGAGGTTTGATGGAGGTATGTGGGTGGGGGAATGAGTATTAAAGAGGGCAGTTAATGTGAGGAGCACCGGGTGTTGTATGTAAGTAATGAATCACTGAATCCTACTCCAGAAACCAATATTGCACTATATGTTAACTTAAGAAAATTTTAAATAAATAAAACTTAAGGCAAGCTATAAAAATAAAATTAGTGGGTTTGAGAAAAATCCAGATATTTTTATAATCTTCAAGCATCTCCCCAAAGATATTTATTAGCTATGAAGGGAAAGATAGTAGCTTCACACTGAATTAGTGGGGTAAACCCCACCTTAACCCAGTGATAAAGGTTAACATTATCATTAATGAGGCATATCAACATCATAAACCCATTAATATCATGCACTAAGAAAGAGATAAAATCACTTCTGTGATATTCCTCCCAAAAATACTTAACTTCTTTCCAATCATGAGAAAACAGACAAACCCAAATTAAGGGACCCTACAAAATAACTCCTCAGTATTCTTCATAGTAAGCTTATGAAAGGCTGAGGAACTTACAGATTGGAGAAGAAAAAGGGGGAAAAAAGCAACTAGAGATCCTGGATCAGAGAAAAAATACTAGTGGAGAAACCATTAAATTTTGATTAGTTTGATTTAATAGTATTGTACCAACTTAAATTCCTGGTTTTGATCATTGTACCCTGGTCATATAGAACATTAACATTAGTACAAGTAGGGTGAATGGTATGTGGGAATTGTGTCCTGCTTTTGCAACTTTACTGTAAGTCTAAGATTGGTTCAAAATAAAAAATTAAAAAATAGAAAACACCAGAATCCTTTCATTTACTCACTTAGCAAATATTATTGAGTACCTACTTTGAGCCACATACAGAGAGCATTCAAAGTAGAATAATAAATAAGACAATAGGTTCCTGCCTTCATGGAAGCTAACATCACACAAGGGTGAGGTATAAATAAAAATGACTATACAAATAATTACAATGATAAGAAAGTGCTAGCAAAAACAGGAAGGTGTAAATGTGGAACCTCACTTGGTCTGTGATATAAAAATCTTCCTTGATTTAAGCTGAGATCTAAAGGAAGAGTAGGTATTATCTGGAGAGGAGGGGCAGGGGAGATATACCATACATGGCACACTTAAGGACTTAAAAGCAGAACAGTGTAAATGAATCCTCAAAAACAAACAGGAGAGTGGCTTGAGAAGTCAGGGAAAAGGTCATAAGATTTTTTATGGCTTTGTACTCCAATCTAAGAACTGTAGGGAGGTACTAAAGAATTTCAAAGTGAGGTACTGATGTGATCAGGTTTGTATACTTTACAAGTAAAGATGACTTTACTTCATCTGTGGAGGGAACAAAATTAGATACTGGAAAATCTTAAGGAACAACAATATGTAAACGGTAAGCAGAGGAAAAGGACTAGCGCATAGCTCACTGAGAAAGACTGGACATAAAGCAAAGCACAGTTGTCAGCAGTGTCAGATACTCATCAGAGCCCAAAAAGCAATGAACTCCAATGCTTGAACATAAGAGGTTTTGGTATTCCTAACCAGAGCAATTTCAGTGCCGTGCTGATGCCAGAACAGAAGAAAGGTCACAGATAATTGAAAAATAAGTCAGTAATGGAGAAGTAGAGACAAGTATTGACAATCCTTTGAAGAGTTGTAGCTTTGAAAAAAGAATGAATGGTAGTTAGAAATGGGCACATAACCAGTGAAAGTTTTTAATGTTGGGAGATATAGTAAAAGGTTTTAAATTATGGCAGGAAGGAGTCAATAAAAACGACAGATAAAGTTGAAGACAGAAGAATGAGAAGTTATGTACTAGATTCAGGTCTGTAGGAGGCTGGAGAGAATGGTCTGATTCCAGGGAAGAAATAACTTTTTAATGCAATCCATGGACCAAGAATAACCTCCTCCCCAGAGATGCTATTTCATAATGTCTGGAGTAAGACCAGTGAATCTGCTTTTCAGCAAATGGTATGATTCAAGTGATCTTCAGACCACACTTTGATAAACACTGCTTTTTCCTATTTTTCCCTTACATTGAGCCACTCCTGCCTTCACTTCCTTACCCATCCATCCAATTCAGAACCTAAGGTCTCCTGATTCATAGTGTAGTGTTTTATAAGGTAAGAAAGACTTCAAAAGTGCTGTGGTACTAGAAGTAGGTGCCTGAAGTAGAATGAAGATGAAAATCATTGGCATTGAAGAAGTTAAGGAAATGAGAGGCTCTCACAGTTGTTCTGAATCCCTGCTTGCATCAGAATCATTTGTCAGGCACTTAAAAAAAATGTGTAAAGGCCAGACTTCACCTCAACAGATTCTGGTTTAGTATCTCTTGGGTGGAGCCTGGGCATTTATACATTTACATATGTATAACTTAAAATCTGGACTGAGTCTAATGCATGGCCCAGATTGAGAACTACTACATGAGTTTTTCACATGGTTGATAAATTCACTTAGATTTTTAGAAGAGCTTGGAGGAAAAAGAGTGTTAAGCCCAAAATCACTCTTTATCTGAATTGATTATAATTCTGATATTCCTTAGGCAATCAAGGGAATTGTTACTTTCCAAGCCATTGTGGTTAGTTATTTGAAAAAAAGCCTGTGGTAATCCCACAGGCTTCTCTGGAAAAGTCTATGTGTGTATTGTATGAAAAATTGCACACAGTTTGGGGGTGGGAAGTGGTTGGTTTTTAGGAGTTTTCTGTGTGTATCTTTCCAATACAGGAATTAAAAGGGAAATTATGAGAGAAGGGGAATCAGATTTTAAAATGGTAGAGAACAAGTACTAAGAAGGAAACATAGAGAATGAGTACTAAAAAGAACTTCAGAGATTAGGCCCTCAACATATGTTTTCTGTATCAACTCATCTCAGTGGTTGTCATCTCCTACTTAGAATTACTTAGAGACTTTAGAATTTAAAATGCTGTTTCCCAGGCCCATCCTAGACCAATTTGGATAATACCGGATTTACCCAAATCTCTGGGCTAGAGGGGTAATGGGTATTAAGGAGAGCACTTGCTACAATGACCACTGGGTGTTTTATGTAAGTGATGAATCACTGAATTCCACTCCTGAAACAAATATTTCTCTATATGTTAACTAACTAGAATTTAAATTAAAACAAAAACAAAAAGCAAAGCTCTGGGAATAGGGGCTGAGCACTAGCATTTTTTAAAAATCCCCCAGGTGTGTAGTCAGGGCAAAGCACCACTGAGCTTTCTTGAGCTTCTCATATGCTGCAATAAGAGAAAGTCCTACACTGAATTCCTCAATAAGTTATCCAGCCTTTGAGCTTATGTCTTAGAAGGCTTCTCTCTAAACTGTCTGCCATTCTGACAGGAAGCAAAAATTGCAAGTTAGTTTCAGCATTAATATCATATATTTACCAGATGCTCCTTTTTTTCTTTTTCCCAGTTATGCCCTCTCACAATGCTATACTTTCCCAAGGGGGGAACATGGAGGAGAAAGAAATGAGTAATGGATCACAGATAGTCAGGTCTCAGGTAAGTTCAGTTTTACTCTCTGGAATGCTGTTATAGTTCTAAGAATATGGGCCCTTTTATTTTTCAATTTTCAGAAGTGAATCCAGAGCCCTTCAGACTCTTGGGACAGATGATAATTTCTATAGGCTGGTTCTCATTCACCTTATATACCCTTTATAGTTCTTCTATCCTTCCAGCATTTTTAGCAGATCTTGAGCTCATGTCTGTGTTAGATATTATAAAAGAAGCAAAAGAAACTATAGACTATCTTTTAATCACCCATCACTTAACTCACCAGACTTAACAACACACGCATTCTCTCTGTAAAAAATCAATGATGCCCAGCTAATGGCATTATTAAACATGCCTGAGGACATCTTCCAGGAGCTAGTGTTTATCAAGAATCTCTTGTACCTCTGCAAAACCTGTTTAAGCCTCTTGTTACTGTTCTATAATTTAAGTATTATATAAGCTGATGAGGTATAATTATGACAAGGAGTTGTTTCTGTGAAAAGTAGTTGAATACTTTGGAAAGACCTTATAAATGTCCATCACTTTTTTAAAAATTGCTGTCAAATTATGTGTAAACAAACTGTGACACACTGAAGGAAAATCATAAAAATCTTAGAGGATTCTATACCTATATAATTTCCCAAGTGTCACTTGTTGCATTTTACTGAAACAGAAGCTGACTGATGCATTATGGATATGGACACTTAATCATTAAAATCACTCAGAAAAGGCTTAGTTTCACATCAAAAGATGAGCACATAAATATACAATTATATATTTCAAATTTAAATGTTTAAGATGCCTTCTATGGATCTCAAGTTTAACCGGCTTTTCAGCTTAATACACCAGATACCAATATCAATTGGTATATATTTAAGAAGTTAAAAGGCCACCATTGTTGAAATGAAGGGAGGGAAAGAACGACTTGAGATAAACTTGGGGAAGAAGGCAGGGCCTGCGTACACAGGGCCTTGTGGCCCTGAAGAAAAGCTTTGTTTTTATTCCAAATGCACTAGAAAGCCTTGGAAGAAAGGTAAATGGGATAGTAAAATAATAATTAACTGAATTCTACTTTAAAAGTCACTCAGGTGTGGCTTGCCTATGTGACTCATTTGATTAAGTGCCCAACTCTTGGTTCTGGCTCAGGTCGTGATCTTGCATTCGTGGGATCAAGGCCTTCATTGGGCTCTGTGCTCAACCTGGAGTCTCCTTCAGATTCTCTTTCCCTCTCCCTCCTGCTCTCTCTCTCAAATAAGTAAATTAAATCTTTAAAAAAAAAAAATCACCCAGGTGTGTGGTATATGACAAGTGAATTTGTGAGCAGCAAGAAAGGAAGGAGGAGAAATCTGCTTCGGAAGCTACTGCCATATAGTATATGATAGAAAATAACAGCTTAAAACTAGAAAGTGAAGAAAAATAGGTAGATTTGAGGGCTTTTCTTTGAAAACTGCAGAGATTAGCAAGAGTGGTAAAGACAAAGGGAAAAAAAAGGTGATTTCAAAAAGATGTAGCCCAGGAAGTGGTAGGGTAATGGTGAATCAGATCATGTCACTGCTCTGCTCAAAATGCATGGCTCCCATTTCACTCAGATTAAAAGTCAAAGTCTTTATGGCCTAAACATTCCTACGGAATCTGGGCCTGTTACCGCCCTAACTTAATCCTTTACTTTTCTACCCCTTTTCTATCTTTTAACCACAGTGGCTACATTCTTCTTCCTTGAACACGCCACACACACTGTTGCCTTCGGGCCCTTGTACTGCTAACTTTGCAAGTCTTTTATCAAATGTCACTTCTCTAGTAACATCTTTCCTGACCACCCTATGTAAAATTGCAGTGCCTCACCCCTCACATTGTCAGTACCTCTTACTCTACTCTTATCTTCTAACATAATGTATAATTTACCCAGTTATCATATTTTTTGTCTACTTTCCACTGCTACAATATAAGTTTCATAAGAGTGGGGGAATGTTAGTCTTTTTCTTTCCCCACTTGTATATCTCAAGCACCATGATTGTCACTTAGGAAGTACTGAGGATTTGTTGAACAAATGGGAATTAGTGTATTACAAAGACTGCATCTCAAACCAGTGGTGAAAAGTTAGTTTATTCAGTGATTGATGATGACATTTCTGGGGAACCATCTAGAAAAAGGTAAAGTTGAATCCATAGCTCATACTTTACATTAGGATGGTCTTCAAATGGAGCAAACATTTAAATGTGAAAAATTAAGCCATAAAAAATTTTTAAGAGGGGCACCTAAGTGGCTTAGTCAGTTAAATGTCTGCCTTCGCCTCAGGTCATTATCCCAGTGCCCTGGGATTGAGTCCCGCATCCAGCTCCCTGCTCAGCAGGAGAATCTGCTTCTCCCTTTCCCTCTGCTCCTACCACAGCTTGTGCTCGCTTTCTATCTCTCTCTCTCTCTCACTCTCTCTCTCTCAAATAAATAAAAATCTTTAAAAAAATTTTTTTTCAAGAAAAAAATGGAAGATGTAAGACCACATACCATAAAACTCCTGGAAGAAAATAAAGGTGATAAGCTCCTTGGCATCAGTCTTAGTGATATTTTGGGGGATCTGACTCCAGAAGCAATGGCTACAAAAGCAAAAATAAACAAATGGGACTCCACCAAACTGAAAGGCTTCTTTCTGCACAGGGATATAAACCATCAACGAAATAAAAAAGGAACCTATTGAGTGGGAGAAGATATTTGCAATCACATATCAGATAAAGGGTTAATATCCAGAACATATAAAGAACTCATATAGGTCAGTAACAAAAAAAGCAAAAATGAGCAGAGGATCTGAATAAACATTTTTCTAAAGAACATATACAGAAGGCCAATGAGAAGGTGCTCAACATCACTAATCATCAGGGAAATGAAAGCCAAAACCACAATGAGATATTACCTCACGCTAGTCAGAATGACTATTACCAAAAAGACAAAAGTTAACAAGTATTGGCAAGGCTATACAGTTGTTGGTGAGATTGTTGGTGGGAATGTAAATTAGTGTAGCCACTGTGGATAAAAGTGTCGAGGCTGTTCAAAAATCAAAAAATAGAACTACCATATAATCCCCCAATTCCGCTTCTGGGTATATGTATGAAGAAAACAAAAACACAAATTCAGAAAGGTATATGCACCCCTGTGTTCTTTGCAGCATCATTTATAATAGCCAAGATGTGGAATCAACCTAAATGTCCATCAGTGGATGAATGGATAAAGAAGATGCAGTGTGGGGGCGCCTGGGTGGCTCAGTGGGCTAAGCCACTGCCTTCAGCTCAGGTCATGATCTCAGGGTCCTGGGATCGAGCCCCAAGTCAGGCTGTCTGCTCAGCAGGGAGCCTGCTTCCTCCTCTCTCTCTGCCTGCCTCTCTGCCTGCTTGTGATCTCTCTCTCTCTCTCTCTGTCAAATAAATAAATAAATAATCTTTACAAAAAGAAGATGCAGTGTGTGTGTGTGTACACAATGGAATACTATTTGGCCATAAAAAGGAATGCACTCTGAGAGAAGTTAAGATGGTAGAGTAGTAGGGGGACTCTGAGCTTGCCTCAGCCCTCAAACACAGCTAGATCAAATCATTGTGAACAACCAGAAATCAATCTGGGGATTAAGAAAACAATCTGGATAACTGGAGGGAGTGAACATGGGAGATGTGAGATTCAGAGCCAGGAATTGGTGGAGAAGAAGGGGGGGGGGACCCTTTTTGTGGAGCAAAGTAAGGGACAGAGGGAAAGTGGGAGAGAGGATATGTAGGGTTTGCACAATACACCATGGTGAGGTCATCCCCTGGGTCATACTAGAAGAGATCACCCCCAATCCTGGAGTACATTTGGAATAGGATATTTTGCCTCTCTAAGGACAAAGGGCCCACAGAACAGCCATTCACCAGCAAAGACAGAAGCATGGGCAGACCTGGTCACAGCTTTTCAATGTGCATTGCAATAGACTCCAACCATGGTGCATGCATCATGTGACTGCTTTTCTGATACACAACAGTGCGAGGTGCACCAAGAGCCTCTCCTCCAGGGGAGGGAAGCAGGTTAGAGCCTTGCCAGGCCCTTTAAGATTTGGAGTTTTGAATCCCAACCACCAGCCAGACATTAAAAAAAAAGGAGAACTGACACCAGGCATGCCAACAGCTGGGCACAGACAAGTTAAGGGCAGCAATCTGACCAAAGCCTAAAACACAGGAGATTGTTCCCTTTTCCATAAGGGCCTCCTAAACAGTGGCAGCCCCTGGCTCCCCTCCCCAAACAGAGAGGAAGGCACCATTTTCCACCACCCCCCACCCTGCTGACAGTACCATCAGACTTCAAAGAGAAACACAGCACCTCCAATGGCGGCTAGATTCCTTACACCAAAGCCTGTCCCCTGCTCCTGGCAGGGATATCTTTGCAAAGGCAAGTCTAACTGTGAGCCAGTGCAGCTGGCCTCTCCCTCAGATCAACACAGGCACTCCGGAATGTACCAGGTCTGATGGAGTGCTCCAAAGCATCAGCATCAGTTCTGGTGGATCTGGGACCAGGCTTTCTTTCTTTTACCCTTTTTTTTTATATATAATCTTTATTTTGTGTTTGGATTTAGGCTTATAGTTTTTTATTGTTTGCTTCCTTTTCTTGTTTTTTAGATCAGACTTATTTCTTTTTCTTTTTTCCCTTCTTTCTTTCTTAATCTTTGGTACAGTTTTTTGTTTGTTTCCTTTTATATTCCCTTTCCTTTCCTCCTTTATTGGATCAGACTCTTTTTTACCCCAGGCTTATCTTTTTTTTTTTTTTTAAAGATTTTATTTATTTATTTATTTATTTATTTATTTATTTGACAGAGAGAGACAGGGAGGGAAGGAACAGAAGCAGGAGGAGTAGGAGAGGGAAAAGCAGACTTATCTTAACAAACAAATCAAAGCACACATAATTGAAGAGCCAGATACTCCCAACTGCAAGCAAGGAGGAACTCTGTAGAGGACTGACCTGAGGGAAAGAGCAGCCAAAACACAATAGCAGAATGCACAGAGCATACACCAAAAACACTTCCAGAAGCACCAGGTTGTGGACAGTGTAGGACCCCTTCTTAATACAGTATTACTCTCGGGAGCAGGAAACATAACAAGCTTTCATAACACACAAAAGACAGAAACCTGGACGTAATTACAAGATGGAGGAATTCTCCCCAAAAGAAAGATCAAGAAGAAATCGCAGCCAGGAATTTGCTCAAAACAGAAATAAGCAATAAAGCTGAACAAGAATTTAGACCAACAGTCATAAAAATACTAGCTGGGCTTGAAAGAAGCATAGACGATTCCAGAGAAACCGTGGCTGAAGAGATAAAAGACCTAGAAAATAGGCCAAAATAAAAAATGCTATAACGGACATGCAAAACTGACTGGATGTAATAACAATGAGGATGGAAGAAGAGGATCAATAGGTGGGGTGATAAGATAAAATTATGGAAAATAATGAAGCTCAAGAAGAGGGAAAGAAAACTATTAGATCATTAAGACAGACTTAGAGAACTCAGCTATTCCACAAAGCACAATAATATCTATATCATAGGAGTTCCAAAAGAAGAAGAGCAGGAAAGAGGGGCAGAAGGCCTATTTGAACAAAGCTGAAAAATTCCCTTCTGAGGAAGGAAACAGGCATTCAGTCCAGGAGGCACAGAGAATTCCCCTCAAAAATCAACAAACAGGGGTCCACACCAAGACATATCATGGTGAAACTTGCAAAATACAAAGGTAATGAGAATTCCAAAACAACTTGAGACAAAAGGTCCTTAGCCAAATGACTTAACAGCAGATCTGACCACAGAAACTTGGCAGACCAGAAAAGAATGGCATGATATATTCAGTGTGCTAAATGAGAAAAATATACAGCCAAGAATACTTTATCCAAAAGGTTAATTTATTCAGATTAGAAGGAGAGATAAAAAAATTTCCAAGACAAGCAAAAACTAAAGTTGTTCAAGAACACTAAACCAGCTCTGCAAGAAATACTAAAGGGGACCCTTTGAGCACAAGAGAGAGACCAAAAGCAACAAAGACTGGAAGGAAAGAGAAATCTACAAGAACAGTGACTTTTACAGGTAATACAGTACCCTAAATTCATATCTATCAGTAATTACTCTGAATATAAATGGACTAAATGCTCCAATCAAAAGACATAGGAATTCAAAAAGGATTAAAAAAAAAAAAAAAAGATCCATTACTCTGCTGCTTACGAGAGACTCATTTTAGACTGAAAGTCCCCTCCAGATTAAAAGTGGCAGGTACAGAAACATCTGTCACCCTAATGGACATCAAAAGAAAGCTGGAGTAGTAATCCTTATCTCAGACAAACTAGATTTTAAACCAGACTGTAATAAGAGATGCAGAAGGGCACTGTATCATAACAAAGGGGTACATCCAACAAGAAGATATAACCATTATAAATATTTATGTACCCAACCTTGAAGAAGCCAAATATATAAATCAGTTAATAACAAGCTTAGGGGCACCTGGGTGGCTCAGTGGGTTAAGCCTCTGCCTTCAGCTCAGGTCATGATTTCAGGGTCCTGGGATCAAGCCCTGCACCGGGCTCCCTGCTTGGCAGGGAACCTGCTTCCCCCTCCCTCTCTGCCTACTTGTGATCTCTCTCTCTCTCTCTCTCTCTGTGTGTGTCAAATAAATAAAGTCTTAAAAAGTTACAAGTTTAAAACTGAGGGTTGTTGGGGAGAGGGGGGTTGGGAGAAGGGGGGTGGCATTATGGACATTGGGGAGGGTATGTGCTATGGTGAGTGCTGTGGAGAGTGTAAACCTGGCAATTCACAGACCTGTACCCCGGGGGTTAAAAATATATTATATGTTTATAAAAAATTTAAAAAAAATAACAAGTTTAAAGAAACTCATTGATAATAATACAATAATAGGGGACTTTAACACCCCATTAATAGCAATGGAGAGATCATCTAAGCAGAAGATCAACAAAGAAACAAGAGCTTTGAAAAACACTCTGGACCAGATGGACTTAACAGACATATTCAGAGTATTTCATCCTAAAGCAGCAGAATACACATTCTTTTTGAGTGCATATGGAACATTCTCCAGAATAGATGGTATACTGGGTCACAAATCAGGCCTCAACCCAGACAAAAAGGTTGAGATCATACCAGACATATTTTCAGACCACCACACTATGAAACTTGAAGTCAACCCTCCTAAAAAATTTGGAAAGACCACAAATACATGGAGGTCAGGGAACATCCTACTTAAGAATGAATGGGTTAACCAAGAAATTAAAGAAGAAATTTTTAAAATACATGGGAACAAATGAAAATGAAGACACAATAGTCGAAAATCTTTGGGATGTAGCAAAGGCAGCCTTGAGAGGGAAGTATATAGCAATCCAGGCCTTTCTCAAGAAACAAAAAAGTCTCAAATATACAACCTAACCTTACACCTAAAGAAGCTGGAGAAAATACAGCAAATAAAGCCTAAGTCCAGCAGTACGAAAATAATTAAGATTAGAGCAGAAATAAATTATAGTGAAATAAAAAAAGAATAGAACAGATCAATGAAACTAGGAGCTAATTCTTTGAAAGAATTAACAAAATTGTTAAACGCCTAGCCACACTTAACAAAAAGAAAAGCACCCAAATAGATAAAATCATGAATGAAAGAAGAGAGATTGGGGCGCCTGGGTGGCTCAGTGGGTTAAAGCCTCTGCCTTTGGCTCAGGGTGTGATCCCAGGATCCTGGGATCAAGCCCCACATTGGGCTCTCTGCTTGGCAGGGAGCCTGCTTCCTCCTCTCTTTCTGCCTGCCTCTCTACCTACTTGTGATCTCTCTCTGTCAAATAAATAAATAAAATCTTTAAAAAAAAAAAAAAGAGAAAGAAAGAAAGAAGAGAGATCACAACCAACACAGCAGAAATACAAACAATTTTAAGAGAATATATGAAAAGTTATATGCCAACAAGTGGGGCGATCTCAAAGAAATGTGGATGCATTTCTAGAAATATATGAACACCAAAAGTGAAACAGGAAGATATAGAAAACCTGAACAGACCCATAACCAGCAAAGAAATTGAAGCAGTAATCAAAAATCTCCCAACAAACAAAAGTACAGGGCCAGACTGCATCCCAGGGGAATTCCACCCAACATTTAAAGAAGAATTAATCTATTCCCTGAGCTGTTTAACAAAATACAAATGGAAGGAAAATTTCCAAGCTCATTCTATGAGTCCAGCATTACCTTGATTCCAAAACTAGACAATAGCCAATAGCCCTGATGAACATGTACACAAAAGTTCTCAATAAGATACCAGCAATAGGATTCGACAGTACATTAAAAGAATTATTCACCACAACCAAATGGGATTTATCTCTGGGCTACCGGGGTGGTTCAACATCTGTAAATCAATCAATTTGATACACCACATTAATAAAAGAAAGGATAAGAACCGTATGATTCCGCTCAGTAAATGCAGAAAAAGCATTTGACAAAATACAGCATTCTTTCTTGATAAAAACCCTCGAGAAAGTAGAGGTAGAAAGAACATACCTCAACATCGTAAAAGCTATATACAAAAGACCCACAGCAAATACCATCCTCAATGGGTAAAAACTGAGAGCTTTCCCCCTAAGGTCAGAAATACGACAGAGATACCACTTTCACCACTATTCAACATAGTATTGGAAATCCTAACCTCAGCAATAGGATGACACAAAGAAATAAAAGTCATCCAAATCACCCAAGAAAAAACCAAGCTTTCACTCTTCGCAGACACTCTATATAGAAAACCCAAAAGATTTCATTTAAAAAGTGCTAGAACTAGCAATGGCCATGGTCGCCAAACTGTGGAAAGAACCAAGATGCCCTTCAACAGACGAATGGATAAGGAAGATGTGGTCCATATACACTATGGAGTATTATGCATCCATCAGAAAGGATGAATACCCAACATGGATAGGACTGGAAGAGATTCTGCTGAGTGAAATAAGTCAAGCAGAGAGAGTCAATTATCATATGGTTTCACTTATGTGTGGAGCATAATAAATAGCATGGAGAACAAGGGGAGATGGAGAGGAGAAGGGAATTGAGGGAAGTTGGAAGGGGAGGTGAACCATGAGAGACTATGGACTCTGAAAAACAATCTGAAGGTTTTGAAGGGGTGGGGGGTGGGAGGTTGGGGGAACCAGGTGGTGGGTATTGGAGAGGGCACGGATTGCATGGAGCACTGGGTGTGGTGCAAAAACAATGAATATTGTTATGCTGAAAATTTAAAAAAAAATTTTTTTAAGTGCTAGAACTGATACAGAAATTCAGTAAAGTAGCAGGATATAAAATCAATACTCAGAAGTCAGTTGCATTTCTATATACCAACAATGAAGCAGCAGAAAGAGAAATCAAGCAATTGATCCCATTTACAATCACACCCCAAACCATAAGATACCTAGGAATAAACCTAGCCAAAGAGGTAAAAAGATCTGTACTCTGAAAACTATGAAACACTTATGAATCATGAAACTGAGGAAGGCACAAAGAAATGGAAAAACATTCTATGCTATGGACTGGAAGAACAAATACTGTTAAAATGTCTATGTTACGGGGCGCCTGGGTGGCTCAGTGGGTTAGGCCGCTGCCTTTGGCTCAGGTCATGATCTCAGGGTGCTGGGATCGAGTCCCACGTCGGGCTCTCTGCTTAGCAGGGAGCCTGCTTCCTCCTCTCTCTCTCTCTCTGCCTGCCTCTCTGCCTACTTGTGATCTCTCTCTGTCAAATAAATAAAATCTTTAAAAAAAAATGTCTATGTTACAAGAAGATGTTGTTTATATATACAGTGGTATATTACTCAGCCATCAAAAAGCATGAATACCCATGATTTCCACTGATATAGATGGAACCAGAAGGGATTATGCGAAGTGAAATAAGTCAAGCAGAGAAAGACAATTATCATATGGTTTCACTCATATGTGGAACATAAGGAATAGTGCAGTGGACCACAAGGGAAGGGAGGGAAAACTGAATGGGAAGAAATCAGAGAGGGAGACAAACCATGGAGACTCTGGACTCCAGGAATCAAACTAAGTGTTACAGAAGTGAGTGGGGTAAGGAGATAGGGTAAGTGAGTGATCGGTATTAAGGAGAGGACATGTGGTGATGAGCACTGAGTATTATACAGAACTAATGAATCATTGAACACTGCATCTCAAAAACTTAAGATGTACTATATGTTAGCTAATTGAATGTAATAAAAAAGTGGAAAAAAAATGTCTATGCTACCCAAAGCAATCTATATATCCAAAGCGATCCCTATCAAAATACTATCAACAGTTTTCAAAGAGCCAGAACAAACAACCGTAAAATTTGTATGGAATCAGAAAAGACCCTGAATAGCTAAAGTAATGTTGAAAAAGAAAATCAAAGCTGAGAGCATCATAATGGTGGATTTTAAATTCTGTTACAAAGCTTTAATCATCAAGGCAGTATGGTACTAGCACAAAAACAGACACATAGTTTAGTGGAAAAGAATAGAGAAGCAAAAATGGACCCAAAATTGTATGGCCAGCTAATCTTCAACAAAAGAGAAAAGAATATCCAATGGAAAAAAGACCATCTCTTCAACAAATGGTGTTGGGAAAATGGACAGCAACATGCAGAAGAATGAAACCAAACCACTTTCTTATACCACATTCTAAAATAAATTCAAAATGGATGAAAGACCTAAATGTGATACAGGAAACCATCAAAATCCTAGAGAACACAGGCAGCAACCTCTTTGACCTCAGCTGTAGCAACTTCTTACTCAACATCACCACAGGAAAGGGAAATGCAAAAAAAAGTGAACTATTGAGAGTTCAAGATAAAAAGCTTCTGCACAGTAAAGGAAACAATCCACAAAAGTAAAAGGCAGCCTACAGAATGGGAGAAGATATTTGCAAACAACGTTCCTGATAAAGGGTTAATATCCAAAATCTATAAAGAACCCATTAGGGCACCTGGGTGGCTCAGTGGGTTAAAGCCTCTGCCTTTGGCTCAGGTCATGATCCCAGAGTCCTGGGATCGAGCCCCGCATCAGGCTCTCTGCTCCGTAGGGAGCCTGCTTCCTCCTCTCTCTCTGCCTGCCTTTCTGCCTACTTGTGATCTCTGTCAAATAAATAAATAAAATCTTAAAAAAAAATAACCTATAAATTCAACACCCCAAAAAAACCCAGATAACCCAATTAAGAAATGGACAGAAGATATGAATAGACACTTTTCCAAAAAAAGACATCCTGATGGCTAATGGACACATGAAAATATGCTCAACATCACTCATTATCAGGGAAATACAAATCAAAACCATTATGAGATACCACCTCACAACTGTCAGGATGGGTAAATTAAACAACACAAGAAACAACAGGTGTTAGTGAGGATGTGGAGAAAGGGGAACCCTTTTGCACTCTTGGTCAGAATGTAAACTGGTGAAGCCACTCTGGTTAATACCGTGGAGGTTCCTCAAAATGTTAAAAATAGAACTACCCTGCAATCCAGCAGTTACACTACCAGGTACCCAAAGAATACAGAAATAGAAACTTGAAGGGACATATGCATCCCAATGCTTATAGCAGCATTATCAACAATAGTCAAACTATGGAGAGACCCCCAGTGTCCATTGACTGATGAGTGGATTAAGAAGATGTGGTATAAAATCAATGCACAGAAATCAGTTGCTTTCTTATACATTAGCAATAAAAATATAGAAAGGGAAATTAAAGAGTTGATTCCATTTATTGTAGCACCAAGAACCATAAGATACCTTGAAAGAAACCTAACCAAAGAGGTAAAGGATCTGTACTTGAGGAACTATAGAACACTCATGAAAGAAACTGAAGTTGACACAAAAAGATGGAAAACATTCCATTCTCATGGATCAGAAGAAGAAACGGTTAAAATGTCTATACTTCCCAGAGCAATGTATACTTTCAATGCCATCCCAATCAAAATTCCACCAGCATTCTTCAAAGTGCTGGAACAAACGATCCTAAAATTTGTATGGAACCAGAAAAGACCCTGAATTGCTAAGGAATTGTTGAAAAAGAAAAAACTGGGGGCATCACGTTCCCTGATTTCAAGCTATATTACAAAGTTGTGATCACCAAGACAGCTGGTACTGGAACAAAAACAGACACATAGACCAATGGAACAGAGTAGAGTCCAGATATGGACCCTCAACTCTGTGGGTAAGTAACCTTTGACAAAGCAGGAAAAAATAACCAGTGGAAAAAAGACACTCTCTTCAATAAATGGTGCTGAGAATACTGGACAGCTATGTATAGAAAAATGAAACTTGACCATTCTCTCACACCATACACAAAGATAGACTCGAAATGGATGAGAGACCTCAATGTGAGGCAGGAATCTATCAAAATCCTAGAGGAGAACATAGGCAGTAACCTCTTCGACATCAGCCACAGCAACTTCTTTCAAGATATGTATCCAAAGGCAAAGGAAACAAAAGCAAAAATGAACTTTGGGGACTTCATCAAGATCAAAAGCTTTGGGGCACCTGGGTGGCTCAGTGGGTTAAGCCACTGTCTTCGGCTCAGGTCATGATCTCAGGGTCCTGGGATCGAGCCCCACATCGGACTCTCTGCTCAGCAGGGAGCCTGCTTCTTCCTCTCTCTGCCTGCCTCTCTGCCTGCTTGTGATCCCTCTCTGTCAAATAAATAAATAAAATCTTAAAAAAAAAAAAAGATCAAAAGCTTCTGCACAGCAGAGGAAACAGTCCACAAAACAAAGAGGCAACCCATGGAATGGAAGAATATATTTGCAAATGATAGACAAAGGGCTATATCCAAGATCTGTAAAGAACTCCTCAAACTTAACACCCAAAAAACTGATAAGGATGTCAAAACATGGGTAGAAGACATGAACAGACACTTCTCCAAAGAAGACATACAAATGGCTAACAGACCCATGAAAAAATGTTCATCATCATTAGCCATCATAGAGATTCAAATCAAAACCACATTGAGATACCACCTTACATCAGTGAGAATGACCAAAATTAGTAAGACAGTAAACAACAACTGTTGGAGAGGATGTGGAGAAAGGGGAACCCTCTTACACTGTTGGTGGGAATGCAAGTTGGTGCAGCCACTTTGAAAAACAGTGTGGAGATTCCTTAAGAAATTAAAAATAGCACTACTACAATTAGTAGTACAAGTAATACAATTCATAGTATAAGTAATAGTACTACTACAATTGCACTACTGGGTATTTACCCCCAAAGATACAGATATAGCAAAAAGAAGGGCTATATGTACTCCAATGTTCATAGTTAAGTTAAAAAACAATGTATACAATACCTTGTCTTTGAGGCTAAAAAAAAAAAAAAGTGGGAGGAAATGAGAAGCCATATATTTGCGTGAAGAATTATCAGGAAATACACTGAAAACTACAAATACTGATTAGACATAAGAGCTGGATAGAGGAAAGAAGCCCAAACAATTTTTTATGAAGTACTTTTTTGTATGTTTTTATATTAATATATATTAATATTTTAATTTAAAATAGAATTCAAATAAGGATATTTTTTAAAAGAAGGAAAGAAGAGAAGAAACTGGTAACCCAAGTGCGAGATCATTAGAAGATATAGAAGGAGAGAAAAAGTCCTGATTCAAACAACCAAAAAGGAACTACAAATGCAGATACTAAAGAATGTAGACTATAAATTCCTAGTTTTCTTCAGCCTGCTACTACCCTCAAGAAGCATGGGGAAAGTAGAATGGAAATTAGAAATAAAAGTCACAAGAGGGAAAATATTAGTTTATGCAGAAAAGATACCTTTGCAGTGTGATGTAAAGAGTATAGGCTTTAGAATAAGATTGAAGAATTCCAGTTCTTGCTATTTACTAACCATATGTCTTTGGGTAAATTATTTAATTACTTTCAGCCTTGGTGATTAATTTCTAAATTCCTATGTCACTTAATTGAAATACATTTTAGAAAGATATGTTATCAAAGAATGAAAATTGATTTAAGTAAAATGCCAGTACTATACTTAAATATTGACTGTTAACTTATGGGGGAAAGCCCTTATTTATAACACCACACTTATTCTTTTTTTTTTTTTAAAGATTTTATTTATTTATTTGACAGAGAGAGATCACAAGTAGGCAGAGAGGCAGGTAGAGAGAGAAGGAGAAGCAGGCTTCCTGCTGAGCAGAGAGCCCGATGCAGGGCTCGATCCCAGGACCCTGAGACCATGTCCTGAGCCAAAGGCAGAGGCTTAACCCACTGAGCCACCCAGATGCCCTAGAACCACACTCATTCTGAAGAGTTAAGTTATTATGCCCATGAAGTTGGTGGTATTTTGGAGGGATTAGATTGTAAGGGAAGAGGGGGTGGCATATATTGGTTGTATGTTTCTGTGTTTATATGTGGGTGTCTCTTAGAACAAAATGATTGTTAAAAAGCATTAAGAAAATTTAGAGGTAACCCTTTTTTATTTGAATTTCCTAACTGTAGTGAGGAAGTCTCTTTTACTGATCCCACATTCATCATATGTCTTCTACTCTCAACCTGTTTGCCCTTTTTGATTTTTTTTATTTTTTTAACCACTGGAATATCCCCTCTCCAATTCTGTCAAGAGTTTAAAAATCTGTTAAGGTTACACAAAATCCACCAACTTGACACCTCCTTACAGTAATTCAACCAATCCTGTATTCTTTTATTTCTGAAATCTTACAACATAAATTTCCCATATGGTTTTTTAAAATTGTTTAGATGATGAGAGTCTTTCCCTTGCAAAAACTGTAAAAAGCTTAAAAGTAAACATAATTTCATACATGTTTTTATGTCTGACTTGAACACATACTAATTGTTGTTTCAAAAATTTTGACCTAGATTACTCAGAGAACCCTAAAGATTGTCACCACAACAGCTCAAACATCCTAACCTTTTCCACTGCTACACCTTTTCCCCTTCCCCTAAGGGCCCCTGTTAATACTGGTTTCTGGCTAAGCAGAGATATACTTGATATCTTCAGGACTCACTGACATTCCAGGACGTGGCTGTGAACTTCACCAGAGAAGAGTGGAACCAGCTGTACCCTGCTCAGAAGATCCTTTACCGAGATGTGATGCTGGAGAACTACAGGAATCTGGTAGCACTCGGTAAGGATGTTGTCCCTATAAAACTAGAAACCATTCTAAATGGGTTTATTCCCTTAAGTAGTGAAAATTTCCAAATCTTTTGTGAATATAGTTCAGGCCAGCACAGAATGCTAATCAGTGCCGGAGACAGGGCCTTTCTTTCTTGCTGTTTCTCCTCAGGTAAAAAGTCTTGATTTTGTTGAGTTTGAGATTGGGTAGCTTTATTTTATTGCCTTGGAAGTTTCCCCTTTCTAAATCCAGAGGCTCCAAAGACCAAAAAGGTTGGAAATGAATTCTAAGAGAAATTTTTGTTCCTAGTACAAACTTCTATGGCATACATTTTTTTCCATGAATAGGGCATCAACTTTATAAGCCAGAGGTGATCTCTCAGTTGGAGAAAGAGGAGCAGCGGGGGATGGAAAGAGACAGTGCAGTGGACGCTCACGCAGGTGAGGAGCAAGCTTTTGGGTATTTGCTGCTCAGTGAAGAGAAGCAGTCACTTCTGAAACATTCAACTGACTGTGCTCGAAGTCTTTGCCTCTGGGGTTTACAGAATACTGAGACCTTTTTAAAAATTCAGTTTATGTTTGACTTTGTTCCAAACTGGAAATGGCCCTCTAATTTTTTCCAATTACACAGATAATATATACTTATCATTAAAAAATTCACACAACAAAAAGTTAGTGTGCAGGTATTAACTCTAACATTCATGACTACTTTGATGTTGCAGATCTCCACATAGAATTTTCTGTTTCTTCATTCCTTTTCCTTTTGTTATCAAACTCTTTAAACTTGTCTAAAACCCATAGCCTCAATTTTAATTCTCTTGATTACCTTTGTGACATGACTCCTATCCTATCTGTACCATTAAAGTGGTTTTCTTGGAGATTATTACCAACTTCCTTCAGTCGAATCCAGTGGCTTTAAAAAAAAAAGTTATTGTCTCCTCTAATCTTGTTGCATTGGTTTGTGTTGCCTTTACTTTTCTTTTTAAATATGTACTAAGATTTTTTTTTTTTACTTTACTTTTTTAGAAATTTTCTTTCACTCTGGCTTGCGATGTACATGATTCTTGCCTTTTGTAGTCTGTGTCCAGTATCTCTATATGCTCCTACACTGCTTTCTCTCCCTTTTTATTCTTCTAAATGTATGTATTCCTACAGGCTTAGTGTTCTTCTCTGTAGTATATTCCTTTTAAGTAACCCTTCTATGGCATTTTCCCATTGCTGTATTTTTAGCCTCAATATTTCACCCATATAATCTTCCCAGATTTTAGATTATATTTTTGTTTATGAATGTCATACTATCATCTTAATTAAATATTTCAAAACCTGGATCTGTTGATGTTATACTCTCTCTTTAAAGCATCCATGAGGGCGCCTGGGTGGCTCAGTGGGTTAAGCTGCTGCCTTCGGCTCAGGTCATGATCTCAGGGTCCTGGGATCGAGTCCCGCATCGGGCTCTCTGCTCAGCAGGAAGCCTGCTTCCCTCTCTCTCTCTGCCTGCCTCTCCATCTACTTGTGATTTCTCTCTGTCAAATAAATAAATAAAAATCTTTAAAAATAAAAATAAAATAAAAAATAAATAAATAAAGCATCCATGAAATAAGAGAGGTATTAACTAAAAAATAAAAACAAAAACAAAACCTTAGCTCCCTCTTGTTGGCATACCACCTAAAATGTTCTGCCTGGTTGTATCAGTAAGTAGTTCACTTCTAAATGTATGCCAGATACTGAGTTAGGTATTTTACACTGTAGTTTTTTATCCTGAACTCAGCTACCCCTTCTTTATGTAGTTTCCACCCTGATTCTTTGCTCTGGCACAGTGTTTTCCCATTTGGACTTGGTTTTCTGCCATTCAGACTTCAGCTTCTTTCTCAGGGTGGCTTTGACTTGGCTGTCCTTATTGATTTTAGTGCTCCAGGTCATCTTGGGTGAGAAACCTGCTCCTCTTTCAGCCTCACTTTACCTGAATTTTGGTCTGACCAGTGCTGGCATTCTATGGGTAGAAGCTAATAAAACATTTTCTCAAGAACCTCCGAACACTTTCTCCAACAGTAGTAGGTGACGTTATTTCTATGAATCTCCACACCCTGAAACCTGGGAAGTAGGAAGCTAAAGGAAGAAGATGAAAAACGCCCTAGGCGCCCAGGTGACACAGTTGGTTAAGCATCTGCTTTCAGCTCAGGTCGTGATCCTGGAGTCCCAGGATGGAATCTGCATTGAACTCCCCACTCAGTGGGAAGTCTGCTTCTCCCTCTCACCTTTTCCCCTCTCGTGCTCTTTCTCTCTCTCGCCCTCATTCTCTCCCACAAATAAATAAATAAAATCTTAAAAAAAAAAAAAAGAAAAGAAAATGAAAATGAAAAACTCCTTTTCCAGGTGAGTTGCCAGCATAGGCACTTACAGCAGAAGGCAAATCTATTGTTTCCCTCAGGTGTTTTTTCCTTCAGGTATTTTTTTCCCACAGGCAAGTCCATTTGTAGGATTCATGCTATTTCCCATATATCCCTATCCACAGACCCCCAGCTAGAGAAAATAATCGCTAACTTAAGAAAGTTTCCAGAACTTATTTTGTAGATTCCTAAGGCTCTTGGTTCACAGGTCAGGTTGAACAAATGATTTCCTCATTCCACCTTGTCAGGAACAAGCAGGCTGTCAGTCTCCTTCAAGGAGACAGCTTGCATTTTGGCATTATCCTGTAAGACACAGGGACACAGTCACTGGTTCCTCTTATAAGGATGTGGTAAGACATTTCTGTTGATGGCCTCATGTAATTCTGGCTTGCCCTCTGGGGTACTGCTTGCCTTACTGGCATCTATTGATGCCTGTTTACCTAGAAACCTCTTCCTCACTGAGGTAAGACCTAGTAAGTGTTTGATTTAGCAACAAAGAGGTTAGCAATTATGTTAATTAATAAGAGAAATAACATGAGGTGCCTGGGTGGCTTAGTCATTCAGCATCTGCCTTTGGCTCAGGTCATGATCCCAGGGTCCTAGGATCAAACCCCACATCAAGCCCTGCATTAGTCTCCTTGCTCAGTGAGAAGCGTGCTTTTCCCCTCTCCCAATCCCCCTACTTGTGTTCCCTCTCTTGCTGTGTCTCTCTTTGTCAAATAAATAAAATCTTTAAAAAAAAAAAAAAAATAAGAGAGGAGAGCCTGGGTGGCTCAGTGGGTTAAGCCACTGCCTTCGGCTCAGGTCATGATCTCAAGGTCCTGGGATCGAGTCCCGCATCGGGCTCTCTGCTCAGCAGGGAGCCTGCTTCCTCCTCTCTGCCTGCCTCTCTGCCTGCTTGTGATCTCTGTCTGTCCAATAAGTAAATACAATCTTTTAAAAAAAGAGAGAGAAATAACAGGGGAGTGATTAGAAGAACAATCAGTTAATACATTTTTTAATGAACAGGAGGTTAAAAAGGTGGACCTTGTAAGTATGCAATATTCTTACAAGAAGCTCAAATGAGAAAGGGAGACAATAGAGCATAATGGGAGAATAGAAGGTGGTGTCAAAAGAGGATTGTCAAAGCAAGAATGATTTTAGGGGCACCTGGGTGGCTCAGTGGGTTAAGCCGCTGCCTTCCGCTCAGGTCGTGATCTCAGGGTCCTGGGATCAAGTCCCGCATCGGGTTCTCTGCTCAGCGGGGAGCCTGCTTCCTCCTCTCTCTCTCTGCCTGCCTCTCTGCCTACTTGTGATCTCTCTCTGTCGGATAAATAAATAAAATCTTTAAAAAAAAAAAAAGAAGGAATAAGTAGAAAATAAATACAAAATACAGAGCAAGGTTCTAGAAGAGATGGGAGTGAGACTGGGAAGGAGATTAGGGTGATTTTGTATGTAATAAGTTTGTTGGTGGGAGATTTGGGGGAATTCGCACATGGTTATTTCTACTTTCTTGGTGCAGTTGAAGGCAGGGTCCCCTGTTGAATGTAAAGGAATGGTGGGGCATAAGGACAGAACTTGAGGAGCACTTGCTCTTGCCTGTTAAGTTCAATGGAAGCTGACCAAAGATGAATCAAGAGATTACCAAGCAGCTTTGAGGATCCAGATGAGATTTTGCCCCATGCATTTGTGGTTTCCAGTGTCCATGCATATGCCATTTCTCCTATTCTATTCTGCACCAGAAAGGTTTTGTAGAGTTAGAGTTCAGGCCAAGGGCCTGCTAGATGAGTGGAACTAAAGGAAGAAAATGAGAGTTTGTTAATTCAGGTGATTTGACATAGATTCCAGGAAGTGACAAGAAGTAAAGTAAGGCCTGGAGAGGACTGGAAACTAGGAAACAGTGGATGGGTTAAAGCAGTGGTGTTCTAGATGAGATCAGAAAGCAAGTAGCGTGTGAATAAGGGCATTGTATACTTCCCCGGCAAGAAAGTGTGACAGCGAGTTTGAGACTCTTTATATGGATCTGAGTTCAGAGTATAACTGTATTAACCAAGTAACTAACTGTTGAAGTGGAGTGACAATAGAAGCACAAACAACTACCCAGTTAGAAAACAAGATGGAAGAGAAGAACCATTTAGTAGTAACCAAAAAAATAAAACACCTAGAAATAAACTTTTTTTTTGCTTTTGATAGAAAATCTTTGATTGCTAGTCAAGACATTTATGGTGTTGGTTGGCTTCTAGTCATCACTATGCACAAAATAAATATAAGTAATAGGACACACGCATGTTTAGAGTCCTTAAGAACAATATATCAAAACCCACCTGAAGTGTCCCATGTGACAACTGACTTATATACAAGGATGTTCATATTGGGGGAAACAACAAGGCTATAAACTACCTAAATGTTGACCAATAAAGGTTAAACAAATTATGGTATGCACATACATTAGATTACTGTGTCACCATTATAAAGAAGGTGGATGGGACACCTAGGTGGCTCAGTTCGTTAAGCAACTACCTTCAGCTCAGGTCATGATCCCAGGGTCCTGGGATTGAGCCTCAGCTTCCTCCTCAATGGGGGAGCCTATTTCTCCTCATCCACTGCCACTGCTTATTTCTCTCTCTCTCTCTCTCTCTCTCTCTTTCTCTTTCTCTTTCTAAGCAAAATAAATCCAGGCATTTTCCAGGAAAGTGGGCACTCTGTACATGAAGCAGAGTCTATTGTTTCTGAGTCACCAGGTCTCTGGGAAAGAAGGCAGACCCGGTGCTACAAAGGCCCACGTGGAAACAAGCTGGGCAGAGTATTTCCCTGCCTTTGCCCAATCTGCTTACAGCCAAAAATAATCACCTTGTGACTCACACACATTCCAATGTTTGCTTGAAATAAAGGCCTGCCATCAGGATAAAGGGTTCAAATGGAAGAGAAATTCAGAACAATTAGGGAGAAAAATTAAATGCACTAGAAATAAACTTTTAACAAGAAATGGTGCAATACCTGCATGAGGAAAACTTTAAAACACTCTGAAAGACACAAAAATAAACTTGAATAAATGGACATACCAAGATGTCAGTGTCCCTAATATGCATGTACTATAATCCCATAAACAGTATCTTCAAGATTTTAGAGGGATCTAGATAAGCTCATTCTAAATTTCATATTGGTTATATGTTGGTTAATTGGACATATAAAAAAATGAAATAGAAAAGAAAAAACCTGAAACAAAAATAATCTGGAAAACTCAGAGAAAAACAAGAGGAATTGTCTCAATTAGATAATATTCAGTAAAATTTTGTTAGAACAGGGCAGACCAACTGAACAGAATAGGACATCCAGAAATAGATGTATGCAGGAGTTTAGTAGATGATAAAGGCGTTATTTCAAATTAGGAGGGGAAAGGTGGACATGTTAAGAAAATGGTATTGAGCCAACTGGTATTTAAAAGGTAGACCTTTTTTTTTTAAATTTGAGAATAACTGACACACAATATCACATTAGTTTCAGGTACACAACATAGTGATTCATATTTGTACTATGCTCACCACACATATAATTATAAAAAGTAGATTTTTTAATGAATAGTGAATAGCCATCTGGAAAGAGATAAAATTAGATCCATAACTTACCCCTTAAACCAAGATATCTCAAAGGAATCAGAGGCTTTAAATGTAAAACATGAAACCATAAGAGACCTGGAAGAAAACACAGGAGAAATCTTTTAAAACTTTGAAATAGAGAAATCATTTCTGAGTATGTTTCAAAATCTAGAAGCCATAAAAGAAAAAGATTTATACATTCGACAGACACAAATCCCTGCACTCTGCGTGGTGTAGAACAATAAGCAGGTAAAAAGGCAAGTGGCAATAAAGGGAAATATTTGCAACTTCTATCGAAAGGGCTAAGCTCCCATTAATAAAATGCTCCTCAAACTCAGGAAGAGGCCAACAGCCTAATAGAGTACACACATCTCTGAACAGTTACTAGATAAAGAATACAAATACATTTAATGTAAGAAAAAATGATCAGCCTCGCTCATAAGAAACACAAAATGAAAATACAGATTACCTTTTCTCATCTCTCAGTTTAGCAAAAGTCCAAAAAGTTGCCCACACTGTTGAAATCTCTGTAGGGAAGAAAGCACTCTCATACATTGCTAGTATAAGATGAATCACCCAGTCAGCATAAGGAGGTCTTAGATTATCACAGGGGTTCCCTTTCCAGATAACCCTGTTTGGTATTATAGACTGTTTGGATGAATAAACATTGTCTACAGTCACGTGTTTCTGTAAACAATTTTATGGGAACTGAGCCACATTCACTCTGTCACTATATTGTTTGTGGCTGCTTTCACTCTATGACAGCAGAGTTGATTAAACAATAAAGCCCATACGACCCACAAAACTTTAAATATTTACTATGACCCTTTACAGAAAAAGCTTACCGACCTCTGCTAAAACAGTAGTTTTTAATTATTTATAACCACCACCCTCATTAAGAAATTCATTTTTATTGCAACCCATAAGATCTGTATAATCTCTACAATTGAGACAGTCTTACCAAAAAACATTTATCCTTCTATGTCTGATGAACTGATAGTTTCTAAACTTTTTGAGCCTGTTTTCTCTCAGTTTTAATGTATTGTTCTATCCACTAAATTAATACTATAACCTACTATAAATCATGGCACTTTTTTTTAGTTAACAAAAGAGAACTAGAAATACTATAGTACTTTACACATAGAAAGGATAAACTTGGGGTGCCTGGGTGGCTCGGTTGATTAAGCATCTGCCTTTGGCTCAGGGTCATGATCCTGGAGTCCTGGGATCACACGCGCATCAGGCTCCCTGCTCTTGGGGAGCCTGCTTCTCCCTCTCCTGCCTGCTCGTGCTGTCTTGCTCACAAATACATACATACATACACACACACATACACACACACACACACACACACACACACACACACACGTACGTACATACATACAATCTTTTAAAAAAAGATAAATTTTTAAAATGTTTTCCTCCCTCCCTTTCTCCCTAATTCTTTCATTTTCTCCCTTCTCTCCTTCTTTCCCTTCCTCTTTCCTTTCTTCTGACTTCTAAACAACTTATTTCAAAAGGCATTGGATGAGGCTAAGCAGGGTAAGATGTCTACTAGGTGAGGTATGCAGTAGTGCAGAAGGCCTTCCAAGATGTTGTGGCTGCCCAGTGGCATCACAATATGCTAATTCTAAGATCCTATCTAGAAGCTATCCCTGCCTAGATGCAAAGGATGTCAGAGGTCTAGGTACCCTAGAAATCTAATTTTATTAAAGGCTCATCACCCTAAGAGTTGATTCAGGGGTATGGAGTCAGTGGGGACAAATAGTTACCATATTGAGACTACAGTAGTTCTATGCAAATCCCCTGTTTTTCTTGATGTAGAGCTCCTGGGCTCCTGCAAGAATAATGAAAGCCTGGAACTCCCTTAATAAGCTAAAGAACCTTAGTCTGTAGCTGTGACCAAGATATTGCACTTACTTAATTTAGAACTTGGGCACAAACAGAATGCATGTCATTCCCACAGTGTAGGCACAGGAAGCTCTTCTGCTTCTGTGTCTGAAAACACTTTCCTCCCAACTAGCACCTTTTCCATAATCTCAGACAACAGAGGCGTAGGCAATATAAGATGTGATAGGAAATCAATTCAGGAGAAGTATAAAGTAAGACTTGGGAGCTTCAGTGAATGGTTGGGTTTCTAGCCAGGTAAAGCCAAACGAGGAGGAAAGTAGACAGTGGATAATGAGTGAAAGGCACCAAAACATCATCTCATATACACAGCTTGATCAAAGTATTCATCCTCGTCAATGCCCACCCTCCTTTCAAGGTAAGTTGCAGTCATGTCTACTAACATGGGGGTTTGGGCTAAGTAAGGAGCTAGAGCAAATGGATTAGAGTTTGTTCTTCACAAATGTTCTTCACAGATAGCACAAGATAATCACTGTCTCAACCTGGAGTCTAGACTCTGTACCCTGGCATCCCAATGGGACATAGATAGATAGCCCTGTGATTGAATATCTGATGGGCCTTGAGGGTATCCAGAGTAGGGAAACAGTGCCTATATTGTCCATGCATTGTCACTCCTCCTGGTATCAATAGATGACAAGTCTGCCAACCAGCAGCAGTTTTCCCTTTTCACTCAGAGGAAAGACATGGAAAGAAGGCCGTCAACAAAGGTGGCCATGAGTATGTTGACCAAGCTGCCATGTTTCCAGGAATAAGCAAGTTTTAGAAGCTAGGCTGTAGGGAATGAAGGCCCTGAACTGTACTCCTAGGCAGAAGGAGTTGTTTCCAAACTCCAGCCAACAATTCTAAACATTTTGGAGCCAAAGTCCCTAGGCAGACAAAGTGTTTTGGCTAAAAATAAAGTGGTTCAGTTGATAATTTCGTTGAAAATGTCCATTGGTTTAAAACAAATATTTTAAATCACTTTTTTCCACATATAATTTTAGACCAGAGTAAGTTCTGTTTTTGTATCTTTTTGTAATATCTGTAAGCATATTGATCTGTTTTTAACAATTTTCTTTTTCTTTCTACAATTTCTATTTCATGTTCAGCCAACTAACTATTCTTGCCATGCTGTTTGTAATAACAGTAAGTCCAGTGCCCATGTGAATTGATTAAACATAATTTTATTTATCCATAAAAGTGGATAGTTTACAACCTTTAAAAATTATGGAAATGTATTTATTGACATGGAAATGTGTTCATGATATGCAGTAATGAGAAAAAAAAAAATTCACAGGCCTGGGTGGCTCAGTTAAGCTCCAGACTCTTGATTTTGGCTCATGTCATGATTTCAGGATTGTGAGACCAAGCCCCACATCAGGCTCCACACTGCTTAAGATTCTCTCTCTGCCTTTCCTCACTTTATCTCTCTCTTTAAAAAAAAAAAGCAAAGTACGAAAGAGTATTATGGTGTAATTCCATTTTATTTTTCCAGGATAGTTTTTGGCATAATTATTAATGGTGCTCCCTTTTACTGTTAAGTGCCCTCATTAGGATGATAATCATATGTCCCAGCTACAGGGGAAAACACGCTTTCAGCTTTTATATGCATTCCCTATGGTTGAAAGACCAAGACTAGCACATGACTTACATTTGAGAAAACTAAAACTGTCCAAGGTCCAAGAACAGCCTACTGATAAAATGGCTTTTATAGGTGAGCCAGGAGAAACTGTTGAGTTAGGATCTGTCTGCAGTTTGCAAGATTGTCAAGCCAAGGTATCATCGGTGTTTACGAGTCATCCAACATCTTTGATTTTGTCCAATAGGATTCATTGCTGTAGGGATGGTCCCAAGGTACTATCCAAGTAAAGATTTATCTGTCCAGATCATGGAAATGAGAGGAAAAAGAGAGGTCCAGCTAAAACCTCCCAAGAGTCATGAGTTCCTATTTAATCTTCTGCCAAGGTGAGAATGTGAAGCTACTCAGTCATACAGTCATACAAAAACTGGCCTTTTAATCTCTTCCTCCACACAGCTTCTACCCTCAAAGTCTTGTTAGACGGGAACTAAACAGGGGCACCTGGGTGACTTGGTTAAGTGTCCAACTGTTGATTCTGGATCAGGTCATGATCTCAGGGTCATAAAATTGAGCCCAACAACAGGTTCTGTGCTGGTGTGGAGCTAAGATTCTCTCTCGCCCTCTGCGCACCCCCCCCCCAAAAAAGAAGGGAACTAAACAACAGTGAGTGAAGAAAGAGGTAGCCAGGGAAATAATTAAAGTGGGAACAAGAAATGAGAGCACAGCACCAGGGGAAAAAACGAGTAGGAAGAGTAGGATGCAGAAAGAGGCAGGTGGTAGGGAAAAAGGAAGACTATGACTCTTAACGGCCAAGGCGAAGGAAAGGGAATTAATTTTGAAGTTTTGATTATTAACAGGTGACTGAACACTTTAATTACTGATTAGAGACTGTGTTTGTAACTTAATATAACAGAAGGAGTATTTGTTATCTAAAAATTAGGGGAACCATGGAACCTGCCCAAATCTTCATCCAGAAGCATAGTAAGAATGCCCCCATTAAATTAAGTTTAAAGAAGTAGTAGGAGACTGAAATGAAATTTTTTTTATCACAATTCATGCTTGTTTAGAATATGATTTACATTTATATTTGTATGAACATGGAAAAAAATCTGGCAAGACAGGCTCCAAACTATTAAAAATAATGACCTCTAAGGGGCTGAAATTCTTCCTTACTGCAGTTCCATATTATTTGAATGTATTATTATAAGCAAGTATTCATTGTGTCATTTTAAGCAAAAGATAAAAATATGAAGAAATACTTTTTTAAATAAACAGGTCACTGACACTACCATAGAATAATCCACAGATGAAATTTATAAGGTGGAGTACTTGGACCTGTCTTCAACAAGTATAGTCTTTCCTCTAATATCTCCCACCTCTAAGCACAGAACTTTCTCTGACATTTCTTGTTTTCCTTTCCATTACCTTTCAGCTATAGATACTCCTGGATGATCTCTTCTTATGATTACCATCCATGTTTTAAATTTCCCCCTGCTTACTGCTTTCCATCATCCTTTTATAGTCTTCCTTGTTACATGGCCATATTTTAAAACTTATGCCACATACACCTTGTCCACATTACTATATACTTCCCTTGGTAATTCATTGTGCAACAGTTTCTTTTTCAAAACAGAGGAGATCACAAAGTATTTGTATGTTCTGCATTTCTTTTAGATGGGGAGAGTAGACGTGAAATCAAAAAATCGACTCCAAACCAGAACATTTCTGATGAAAAACAAAATCATGACATGATAATGGAGAGACTAACAGGAGATAGTTTCTGGTACTCCATCTTGGGAGGACTCTGGGATTTTGATTACCAGTTAGAGTTTAACCAAGAAAACCAGCAGAGATACTTAGCACAAATATCTTTAACCCACAAAAAGATCACACAGGAGAGAAGCCGTGATTGTAATAGATTTCGAGAAAACTATAACATGAATGCAAACCTTATTACGCATCAGAGAATTCCTTCCATTAAAATACCTCTTAATTCTGACACACAAGGAAACAGCATCAAACATAATCCAGACTTGATTTACTATCAGGGAAACTATGTAAGAAAGAATCCTTATCAATATAATGAGTGTGGAAAAATCTTCAATCAAGGTATTCTTCTTACTAACCATTTTCATACTGAAGAGAAACCCAGTGAATGTGGGAAGGTTTTCAGCCACAACTCCTCTCTTACTCAACCTCAGATAGTCCTTACAGGAGAGAAGCCCTATAAGTGTGATGAATGTGGGAAAAGATTCAGCCAGAGGATACATCTTGTTCAACATCAGAGAATTCACACAGGAGAAAAACCTTTTATATGCAATGAATGTGGAAAAGCCTTCCGTCAGCATTCATCCTTTACTCAACATCTGAGAATTCATACTGGAGAGAAGCCCTATAAATGTAATCAATGTGGTAAAGCCTTTAGCCGTATCACATCCCTTACTGAACATCATAGACTTCATACTGGAGAGAAACCTTATGAATGTAGTTTTTGTGGGAAAGCCTTCAGCCAGAGGACACATCTTAATCAGCATGAGAGAACTCATACAGGAGAGAAACCCTATAAATGTAATGAATGTGAGAAAGCCTTTAGCCAGAGTGCACACCTTAATCAACATAGGAAAATCCATACTCGGGAGAAATTATGTGAATATAATAAATGTGGGAAAACCTTAAGTCCCAGTCCTTCACTTACCCAGCAGCACATAACTCATGGTGGGGGAATCATATGAATATATAAATCTGGGAAAACTTTTGGTCAGATCTTTTCATCCCTTTCAATATCAAATTATTTACAGAGGAGAGAAAACTTTTAATGCATAGAAACTAAATAAATTTAGGTTTTAAATTAGTAGTGTATTCCAAGGAGCACTTATAAATAGTGAAAATAACTTATAAGTCACATTCCAAATCTGATATAAAGCTTTTTTCAATGACCAGAAATCTTGTAGGCAATAATCTGTAATTATTCACCTTTAACTTTTATGATATAAAGTTTTTAAATTATGTAAACATTGATTAAGGCAATGATGTAGTGTAACCAGTCACATAAATTTGAAATAAACATAAAGGCAATATTTCTCAAACTTTCGTCATTTGTGTGTTTCCTTTACAGTTTTTATCATATTGTGTTTACTTAATATTTTCCTTTAAAGGGACTAAGAATTTTTAACCTTGTCCTAGGAAATAGTATTTATGGAAATTATGAGTTTTATATGTCAATTATATCTGTTCTAAAATAAATAAACAGATATTTATCAATATATATATAACTTCCAAATTAGAAGTTTCTATTTGATGTACCACCTAAATCTGTACCTTTATTTGAGAAACAATATGACAGGATATGGTGGTGTTTATTTGTTTATTTGTTTGTTTTTTAGCAACTTTTGCATTTTCATCAAACAAGTCCTAGGATCACTTTAAGAAGAGTCTTGGGGGAGACCGAGGATCATAGTGATGGACTTTAAAAAGTGATTCAGAGAAGTCTACTTTTCTATCCTGTTGTTCTAGTTTAAATTTCCTTATAGCAGATTGTTTTCGCTAAAATGGGTATTTCTGCTCTATTTGTGGGTTTGGAGAGAGAAGTTTCTTCTTGTTGTTTTGTGTTGCCTTTTTTTTTTTTCCTCTGTAAGGACCAGGGGCTGAGAGTGCCTGCACCTCCCTGCACATCTGTGAAAGACAAGAAGTATGAGACTATCCCAGATGTTGAGCTGTGGTGCCATCATGAGGATAAGAACCAGGGAAGAGCCTAACTGGCTTATATAAACAACTAAGGAAGTATTACTAATTGGCTTAATAATTCATTTTATTTATTGAAATATGTGTATATAACACCTTTCTCCAAAAAGAATTTAAGGTGGTTAAATTTTATTTTTATGAATACTGCCCTGTTTAACAGGTTATCACCTTTTGATGTTACAAAGCATTATAAATGTAAACTGTCATAAGCAGCAAACAGCTGCACCTTTGGGGGTGCTTCAGTTGCTTGGTTTTTTGTTTTTCTGTCTCCTAAGGCATGGCTTGAAGAAGCCATGAAGTTAAGGTAGGATTGCATTTCCCCTTGCTTCCTCACCTTTTTTCTTCTAACATAGCTCTCAGCTCAAAGGCTTCTCTTTTTCCCTCTGAAAGACTAGATTTTATAAAGTTCTCGGGGCAAAGCTGAAATGCTTAAAGATTTTAAAAACCAAAATGCTAAAAACCAAGAAAGTAATGAACTCATTTTGTCACAAACTTTTCAAAGTATATTTATGCCCCATGCATCAGTGGGTGTGGAATAGCTAATAAAATCCTGAGTTACTATAGTCAAGAAGGATTTTTAATAGTATTTTGTGTTCAAATGTCTGTGTAGTAGGGGTCCACTTTCAGGTCAGATCTGTTCTGGAAACAGGCACCAAAATGAGCTACATTTAACATTCATTTTCCATAAAGAGGGCACCCACATTTCAGAAAGAAAGTGAGCTAAGGTGAAATTTCAGACAGTGGAGGTATGTATTAAAAGAAGTAATGGTTAATTAAAATTGGTAAAGGCTTTGAACAAAGTTTAATTTTGCAACCAGAAAAAAAAAGACCTATCTGCAAAGAGTGTTAAGGGTTCCAATACAAGGCAGTGTATCAACACAGGTGAAAACAATGGGATTTTCAGGAGAGTTTCCGCAGAACTTAGATAATCCTAGAAAAGAAGTGTCTGGACTTATCCAGACCACAGTTCCCCAGAGATTTTCACCAATTCATCATAATAAATAAGAATTAAAAATTAGAAGCTTATTAAATTTCTTTGGGTCATAAATGATGATGCTTATCTTAGTTGTACAGTAAACTATATCATTCTGGGATCAAATTCTTTTCATGTCCTTTGTTCTTTTCAAAATGTTGCAAGTTAAAGAGTGAACTCTTAGTATATTGATTATATATTGTTCTTGGAGTAGAGAAGCCAGAGGAATAGTAGTCATTCAAAAACCTGTTAGTTATGACTTATTTCTGTCTAGGAGGGCAAGACATTACCCTTTCAAATACCTTAGTTCATTTGGTCCATCCAACTATGTCCATTCATCCTTTATGAAAAGAGATTAAAGTTTATACATAATAATAAAGGATTATGTATAATAATCCTATAATATAATATGTATAATAATAATAAAGGATTTCTCATTAGAAATGTCACTAGAACATGGATCACTTACTGGTACAGTGAATAAAAATAGTGCCTGGAGCAGCATTTTATAACACATGAAAAATATTTGTTGAATATATTAAAGTTAATAAAGCAAAAGGTTGCTGCTCACATTAAAATCTGTGTAACTTTCTCAGAACTTCAGAATGTTAAAGGATCATCAGGTTGATAGATTCTCTTATGTCCAAAGGCCTTGTGGGCTTGGAGAAATATATCTGTTACTATTTATATTTTGCTTAGTGTTTATTAGTTTTAGAAACACATTCTTTAAGCAGCCAGCATTCCTCTAATTATTCACAGCTGTGAAACTAACATATAAAAACTTAGGAATTTCTAAAATTAGATATACCCACTCTTTTAAGCACTGATTTCAATTTAAACACATCAAAGTGCTTCATTAAAATCACAAGCCTAAATAAATAAATAAAATAAAATAAAAATAAAAATAAAAAATCACAAGCCTAAAATTTAAGATCGTATCAAATGTTTTAAATACCTTAAGAAACACGGGAAAAGGGGCATCTGGATGGCTCAATCAGGCATCTACCTTTGGCTCAGATCAGGATCCCAGGGTCCTGGGATCAAGCCTCAAATCAGGCTCCCTGCTCAGTGGGGATTCCTCTTCTCCCTATCCTGCTGCCCCAGTTTGTGCTCTCTCACTCTCATTCTGTCAAATAAATAAAAAGAAAGAAAAAAGAAACAAGTAAAAAAGGGGCACCTGGGTAGCTCAGTTGGTTAAACCTTTGCCTTCAGCTCAGATCATAATCCTGGACTCGTAGGACAGAGCCCCACATTGGGTTCCCCACTCAGCAGGGAGTCTGCTTCTCCATGCCCCTCCTCCTGCTTGTGCTTTCTCTCTCTCTTTCTCTCAAACTAATAAAATCTGTTAAAAAAAAAAAAAGGTAAAATGTAACCTGAATATTAATTATACCAAAACCATTAAAATGTTAACCTATATGGATTTTTTTTTTGTCTTATCCTTATTTGAATACTTTCCCAGGGTTTCAGTTTTTCATTTGTTCATAGGTTTAGGTTGTTCTTTCCAGGTACTATTTGAATAGCTTCCTTAGGTTCTAGTAATCTTATCTAACCCAAACAAGAATAATACTGTCAGACAAATTAAGTTGCAACTTATGGATTAACACCTGGCTGATTCTTAGGTCATCCATAAAACCTAGGTGCAAAGACTCTTCTTAGATCTCCTTTTATAACAAAATATTTATTATATCATGGGGCATTTTAAGACCTTTTTGTACAGATATGAAATTTTGACTCTTGAACTTTCCCAAAATCATCTATCCCATTGTCATGTCATTTTGGTATAGGAATTTTATTGACTAGCATTATTTTTTTTTTCTAGGGGAAGTTGACTAGCATTATTTAAAGCCTCTTTTAAAATTCTCTTATACATTACCAGGAGAAATGTCACAACTTCTCTCGAAGGGCATTTGGCAGTATAGAGCAAACCCATTCTAGAAATTCACACTGAAGGCACACCACTAATAATAATTAAATACATATGTCCAAAGTTGGTTATTAAAACACTGGAGGAAAAAACTAAATGTTCATATAAGAAATATTTCTCAACAAACTATGGTACATCCACACAGTAACGTTCTATGCATCTGAAAAAGAATAAGCTAATCTGGAGTGAATGATACTTTCAGAATATGTTAAATGAGACAAGTGTGGAAAAGCATATATGGAATGTTACTTTTTGTAAGAAAGAAAAAGAATGCACATGTATTTGATTATCTTTGCAAGAATCAATACAGGAAGGACTAACCAGAAACAAATAGGTCACCTATGGGAACAAGAACAGGGTTAAAGGAATTGGAAAGGAATGAAACTTCTCTGAATATATCTTTTTATATTTTTGAGTTTTGAACCATTTTAATGACTTACAGATTCAAAAATGAAGATTAAATTTAAAATGACAGGTTTCTCCCTATCCTTGAATACAAAACTGTATACAAATACAAATGAACCTAATTGTATAGAATATTGATAATAACCACACAGAAAAAAATCATCCCAATAAATTTTTAACACAGTGCTGTCATTGTAGGCAGTAAAGACAAAATAAATTCAAAAAGCAATCTCAAATATACTTAGCAAGTTTGTTGTTAGTGGTGATATTATTTCTACAATTACAAAAGTATCTAGTGTGTACTGTAGCATTTGGCAAATCAATCATTGATGTTGCTGGAGTGGGTACCAAGGTTTTCACTGTAGGAGAAAGGGGACAAAAACAAAGAATACAGGGAAAAGAAGAGGCACATTGGTTTTTAGAGGTTTCTGTTATATGCCTGTATGCATGCACACAGGCTTCTCTATGAGTATTTGAATATACAGATAGCTACATCTTCTACAATATTCTGGAAGCAAAAAAACTCTTGTAGCAAAGCGCTCACCTAACACCTAGATTTTGGTTTCTAAATACCATTCCCCACTGAAACTTCTTGGAGAATTTGCTGATCCAATAACCAAGATAGGAAAAGTACAGGTAAGCCTGGATCACACTTTTTTGCCAGAAAGTAAGAAATTCACAAAAACTAATGGAGGCAAGTTCAGAAAGACACAGACATCAGCTTAACAAGGTTCCCACCGGCTAATTTTGGGAAAATGCAGACTTCAAAATGAATGGGAGGAATAAAACAGTAAATTTAAAAATCCATTAGTCCATACAAATACAAAAAGTCAAAATTTTTAAAGGGGTGAATGCAAAAAAAATGAATCTATCTCAAAAACACACTTAGTGAAAGAAGCTAGACTTAAAATAGATACCATAGGATTCCATTTATGTGAAGATCTAGAATAAACAGTGTTAATGTATAGTGATAGAAATTTGGTCAGCGGTCGCTTCCGGAGGAGATGGCTTGACTAGGAAGGGACATGAGGAAATTTATGGAAATGTTCTGTCTTCACAGTGGTCTGAGTGTGTGTGTGTGTGTGTGTGTGTGTGTGTGTGTGTGTGTATTCATCAAAACTGATGAATACTTAAGTTACATATGCATCTCACTGTATGTGGACTACATCTCAAGCAAAAAATAACGTTTAAATGTGATGTGGGGGAAAAGGAAAGCTCTTTTTTACAAAATCATGCTAACTAAAAAATGTAGCAGGTGTAATAGAGATAGAAAAATTACTATTTCATAACCACCTTGGCAATAATTGAGAGCCATGAATGAATGCTAAAACTCTTGGCTGAAAGTTTGTTTGGAGAACAGTATATTCACACAATCTCAAAAGCATCTCCCAGCAATTACTAATTATTAATTTTAATTATTAAGTATTAATATTAATCACTAATTATTAATTACAAAGGAAATTACAATGGAGAGATCTGGCAGACCCTACCTACCTCAATCAAAGATTAAACTAATATCAAAAACTGTTTCACTTATAACGGAATCTAAAAAAAAAAAAATGAATAAGCAAACAGAAAGTAGAATCAGACCTAGAAATACAGAGAACAAACTGATGCTTGCCAGAAGGGAGGACAGTAGAAGGAAGGACAAAATGGTACTGGCTTCCAGGTATGGAATGAATAGGTCACAGGAATAAAAGGTACAGCACAGGGAAAATAATCAATGGTATCATAACAGTGATGGAGGGTGACAGGTGGTAGCTACACTTGTGGTGAGCACAGTGCAGAAGGTATGGAGTTCATGAATCACTGGTTGCACACCTGAAGCTAATGTAACAATATGTGTCAACTATACTCTAATTAATTAAATTTTCAAAGTAAAAAAAAGTGGGACACCCTGAAATCATGTAACTAGTAATAATAATGTTCTGAGAAAGACATATCATATGTAATGTTCCTGCAAATAACATTAGCCTGAATTCACACATCAGGAACCATCAGGCAAAGTCAAATTGGGAGTTATTTTGCAGAAGAGTTGGCTTACACTCTTTAAATGTCAGTGTCGTAAAAAAAGAAAAGAAAAGAAAACTTCAAGGAAAGTAAACACAACTAAATGCAATGCATGATCGTTGGTTAAATCCTGGGTCAATAAAGAACATCATTGGGATCATTAAGAAATTGTGGCTATGGATTCATAATATTGTATCAATGTGAAATTTTATAATTTCCCTGTGGTCATATATGAGGATGCAGACACATGATAAATGGAGTATTTATGGTTGAAGTGTCATTGTCTGCAAGAAACTCTCAAATGGTTTCCAAAAAATACATGTCTCACACACATGTGTATATATTTGTATATACACACATATATATCAAATGATTGTGTGTGTTTATGTATAAAATATAATAGCAAGAGAGAAAAAACATGCAAAATCTTAACAATTGATGAATATTTGAGTGAAATGTTCATGGATTTGAGTGAAGGGTTTATGAGTAAGGGTTTATTGAGTAAGGGTTTATGGCTGCTCATTGTACTATTATAATTTTTCTGTGGGTTTGAATTTAAAAAAAAAAAAAACTTATTTTAAAAAACAACATTCATTGAACCTTTAAAAAGGCCCAAACTTTATAAAAAAGAATTAGGAGATGAAAGAAATGATATTCTAATGTAGGAAGAACTTGAACATTTTATTGAACTGAGAATTTATAAGTTAGAGCAAAACCCCGTAAGAATACACCTCCTGATAATGATATTTTGAATATAGCATGATAGCCCAATCAGCTACAAGATCACGGACACTCCTGACTACCACCCTTTTCTTCCTCTACATCACAGTCTTTAATACTTCATCCTACACAATTGTATACAACTACACATTTACATTTTACATAAATACAATGCTATAATTTAGAGCATGCTGCCATCTCATAATATGAAACCTAGAAAGTCCAGATTGCCAAGATATGAGAGATGGCTGAGTGACATGGAAGGTGCTCAAATAAGACAGAAGGACAGACATGCAAGGCAAGAATGATTTGTCTCCGAGGCCCAGATAGCCATGTAAAAAATGAAGTTTAAAATATTCAGTAGGACTGAAAGGTAGAGCAATTGAGCATCACCTAGGGGGGATAAACCTTAACAACTTTTAAAACCTTAGAAGTAAATCACACTGAACAGCCTCCTCATTCTCTCATCTCTCAAATGCCAGTATACCCAAGAGCCTGCCAATTCACTGAAGGCAGACACCAGAGAATTACCCTAGATTTCTCTATCTCACCCTCCACTTCATACAATCAGGTATGAAGTCCTCCCTGAAATAACTAGATTCAAATCCTTGACCATTTTCCTGGTGGGACTCCTGAAACAGAACCGCAGATGCATTCCTGTGGTATAAAGCCATTTGTTCAAGAGGTTTAAGTATGTTAATATTATTACAACTTTATTTGAGATATAGTGTTTTCCCTTGGATCCTTGAGTAACAAAAAGGACAAAAGCCAGCCTGGTTAGCTGTGGCAGACGTTATTAGTCCATTCCCTAAGATCTGTTCCTTCCCTCCCAAAATAATAGAATCCCTGATTTTTAACTGTGCACTTAGCCTCTCAGAATAAATTTCTCAGCCACCTTGTGGCTACATGTGACCACATGACTGAGTTTTGGCAAATTAAATATAGGTAGAATTGTGACTAAATTCCTAGAAGAGTCCTTCAAGGAAAGTATGCTCTTTTTCCCTTTCTCTGTTCCCACTGACTAGAATATAGATGGGTTAGCTGCATCTTGGCTTATGAAGTAGAAACAATATGTTGAGGATGGAAAATCAGCAATACATAAGGAGCAGAGTTGCTGGTAATCATAAGGTTGGCATTCCAGCTTTTCACTGTTTAAATGTGGATGAGAGAAATAAACTTCTGTCTCCTTTAAGTGACTGCTGTTTTGAGAATCATGCATTCGTAGACAACTTCATTCTACCAAATACCTTTTTTAAAGTTAAAAGATTAAGATTTAAAGTTTAAAGTTAAAGATCTTTTTAAAGTTGTTGTCATCATGATGCCTGTGGTCATGAAGTCAGTAGACAGTTTGATGATGTAAGCCATTTTTTTTACGCTTTTTTTTTTTTACGCAGTTTTTACGCTTTGGGGACATACAGTTCTTTGGAAGTTACTCAAATCTCCCACCATAGCACTAAGGCAGCCATAGAAAATAAAATCTTAAGTATAGAGAGTAAATAGGTATTTGCCAGAGGGGAGGTGTGTGAGGGGGTGGGTGGAATAGGTGAAAGGGACTAGTACTAAGTAACATATAGAATTCTTTAGTCTAGTTAGGAGGAGTCAAGATGGCAGAGAAGTAGCAGGCTGAGACAACAACAGGTAGCAGGAGATCAGCTAGACAGCTTATCAAACCATTCTGAACACCTACAAATCCAACAGATCGAAGACAAGAAGAGCAACAATCCTAGAAACAGAAAATTGACCACTTTCTGAAAGGTAGGAGAAGCAGAGAAGTGAATCCAAAGAGACAGGAGGATGGACCGCGGGGGGAGGGGCTGGCAAGCAGCGGAGCAACGGAGCACAAAATCAGAACTTTTAAAAGTCTGTTCTGCTGAGGGACATCGCTCCAGAGGCTAAGCCGGAGTGAAGCCCATGTGGGGACAACATGGTCTCAGGTCCCACGGGGTCACAGAAGGATCGGGGGTGTCTGAGTGTTGCAGAACTCACAGGTATTAGAGCAGGGAAGCTGGCTACAGAGACAGAGCCAAGGAGTGAGCTCTTAACTTGGGGTTACCTTAAATTGTGGTCCGGGACACAGGCCGCTGCTCTGTGAGGAGAGACCCCACAAGAACCGGGGAGACACCCCCCCCCCCGGAAGAATGCAGGGATCTGCGGGGTTTGGAGACTCCAGGTGGGGCTGTGTGCCAGACAGAGATGCTTGGCCACAGGCTGGGTGAACTCGGAGCACAGCCTGAGACTAAGGAGATAGGAGTGATTGAGGCTTTTCTCTGAGGGCGTACTGAGGAGTGGGGCCCCGAGCTCTTGGCTTCTCCGGGCTGGAGATAGGGCGGCCACAATTTTCATTCCCATCCTCCAGAACTCTACAGAAAGCGTTGAGGGAATAACAGCTCCCGAAATTGAATCCCAGCAGATTACTTAACCTGGCCCCTCCTAAGGGCGGGGCAATTCTGTCTCCCGCAAAGACACTTGAGAATCACTACAACAGGCCCCTCCCCCAGAAGATCAGCAAGATATCCAGCAAACACCAAGTTCACTTACCAAGGAGAACAGCAGAATTCCAGAGAAGAAAGAAAAGCATGGAATTCATGGTTCTCTCCCCATGATTCTTTAGTCTTGCAAAGTAAATTAATTTTTTTTAATTTTATTTTTTCTTCTGCTAAATTTTTTAACTTTTACCCTTTCCTATTTTAACATTTTTTTAGTGAATTTATCTTAACAATACCTTTCATTTTTTAAAAAATCTTTTTTGAACCTTCATTATTATACTTATATTTTATGCTTCATTGTATCTAACTTTATTTTTTGTATACACCTGGGTTTTTTCTTCTAAAAAAATTTGGGATACAACTTCTTCTAATCAAAATATACCCTAAATCTAGCACAGGGCTTTGTTCTCGTCTCCAGCCTGAGCATATTCTCTCCACTTTCTTTTTCTTTATTCTCCTAACCAACTTATCTTATCAACTCTTTTTTTAGAAATTAAAAAAAAAATTTCATCTTTATAGTCATATTCATCCCTTCCTTGTGTTTACCCTTATATATGTTTTTCATTCTTTAAAATTTTGAGAGGTAGTTTCTTCTAAGAGACCAAAATACTCCCAAAATTAAGTGCAAGACCCTGTTCTATTCATGAGTCTAATATATACTTTTTTCTTTTTTATATTTTTCCTTTATTTTTTTTTTAAATTTTTTCCCCTGAACTTATTTCTTTTTTTTTAAAGATTTTATTTATTTATTTGACAGAGAGAGATCACAAGCAGGCAGAGAGGCAGGCAGAGAGAGAGGAAGGGAAGCAGGCCCCCTGCCGAGCAGAGAGCCCCATGTGGGACTTGATCCCAGGACCCCGAGATCATGACCCGAGCTGAAGGCAGTGGCCCAACCCACTGAGCCACCCAGGCGCCCCTCCCTGAACTTCTTTTTACCCCCTTTCTTTTCCCCACTATTTGGTATCTCTTCTGATTTGGTTAAAGCACATTTTCCTGGGGTCTTTGCCACCCTTTTAGTATTTTATTCGCTCCTTCATATATTCTTATCTGGATAAAATGACAAGGCAGAAAAAGTCACCACAATAAAAAAGAACAAGAGAGGGTGCCTGGGAGGCTCAGTGGGTTAAGCCGCTGCCTTCGGCTCAGGTCATGATCTCAGGGTCCTGGGATCGAGTCCTGCATCGGGCTCTCTGCTAAGAAAGGAGCCTGCTTCCCTCTCTCTCTCTGCTTCTCTGTCTGCTTGTGATCTCTGTAAAAATAAAATAAATAAATAATTAAAAAAAAAAAAAAAGAACAAGAGGCAGTACTGAAGTCTAGGGACTTAATCAATATGGACATTGGTAATATGTCAGAACTCGAGTTCAGAATGACAATTCTCAAGGTACTAGCCGGGCTTGAAAAAGCCATGGAAGATATTAGAGAAACACTGGAGAAATAAAAGAACTAAAATCTAACCAAATTGAAATTAAAAAAAAAAAAACTATTAATGAGGTGCAGTAAAAAATGGAGGCTCTTACTGCTAGGATAAATGAGGCAGAAGAGGGAATTAGTGATATAGAAGACCAAATAACAGAGAACAAAGAACCTGAGCAAAAGAGAGACAAACACCTACCAGACCATGAGGGGAGAATTCGAGAGATAAGTGATACCATAAGACAAAACAACATTAGAATAATTGGGATTCCAGAAGAAGAAGAGAGGGGAGCAAAAGTTATATTGGAGAGAATTTCCCTAATATGGCAAAGGGAACAACCATCAAAATCCAGGAGGTGCAGAGAACTCCCCTCAAAATCAATAAGAAATAGACCCTCAACTCTATGGTTATCTAATCTTCGACAAAACAGGAAAGAACATCCAATGGAAAAAAAATGCAGTCTCTTCAACAAATGGTGTTGGGAAAATTGGACAGCCACATGCAGAAGCATGAAACTGGACCATTTCCTTACACCACAAATAAACTCAAAATGGATGAAGGACCTCAGTGTGAGAAAGGAATCCATCAAAATCCTTGAGGAGAACACAGGCAGAAACCTCTTTGACCTCAGTCACAACAACTTCTTCCTAGGAACATCACCAAACAAGGGAAGCAAGGGCAAAAATGAACTATTGGGATTTCATCAAGATCAAAAGCTTTTGCACAGCAAAGGAAACAGTTAACAAAATCAAAAGACAACTGACAGAATGGGAGAAGATATTTGCAAATGACATATCAGATAAAGGGCTAGTATCCAAAATCTATAAAGAGCTTATCAAACTCAACACCCAAAGAACAAATAATCCAATCAAGAAATGGGCAGAAGACATGAACAGACATTTCTGCAAAGAAGACATCCAGATGGCCAACAAACACATGAAAAAGTGCTCCACATCACTCGGCATCAGGGAAATACAAATCAAAACCACAATGAGATACCACCTCACACCAGTCAGAATGGCTAAAATTAACAAGTCAGGAAATTATAGATGCTGGCGAGGATGCAGAGAAAGGGGAACCCTCCTACACTGTTGGTGGGAATGCAAGCTGGTGCAACCACTCTTGAAAACAGCATGGTGATTCCTCAAAAAGTTGAAAATAGAGCTACCCTACAACCCAGCAATTGCACTACTGGGTATTTACCCTAAAGATTAAAAATGTAGTGATCCAAAGGGGCATGTGCACCCAATGTTTATAGCAGTGATGTCCATGATAGCCAAACTATGGAAAGAATCTAGATGTCCATCAACAGATGAATGGCTAAAGAAGATGTGGTATATATACACAATAGAATACTATGCAGCTATCAAAAGAAATGAAATCTTGCCATTTGTGACAACGTGGATGGAACTAGAGGGTATTATGCTTAGCGAAATAAGTCAATCAGAGAAAGACAACTATCATGTGATCTCCCTAATATGAGGAAGGAGAGATACAACGTGGGGGGTTTGGGGGGTAGGAAAAGAATAAATGAAACAAGATGGGACCGAGAGGGAGACAAACCATAAAAGACTCTTAATTTCACAAAACAAACTGAGGGTTTCCAGGGGGAGGGGGGAGGAAGAGGGTGGCAGGGTTATGGACCCTTGGGAGGGTATGTGCTATGTTGAGTGCTATGAAGTATCTAAATCTGGCGATTCACAGACCTGTACCCCTGGGGCTAATAATACATTATATGTTAATAAAAATTTTAAAAATTAATAAAAAAAAGAATTGTTTAGCCTACATTGTACACCTGATGCTAATATGACACTGTGTACTCATTACACTGGAATTAATTTTTAAAGCCTGCAGCAGGCCAGATACAGCTTATAGGTTACAGTTTGCTGACCCCTAGTCTTTTTTTTTTTTTTTTTAAGATTTTATTTATTTATCGGGGGGGGGGGGCGAGCACAGGCAGACAGAATGGAAGACAGAATGGCAGGCAGAGTCAGAGGGAGAAGCAGGCCCCCCGCTGAGCAAGGAGCCCGATGTGGGACTCGATCCCAGGACGCTGGGATCATGACCTGAGCCGAAGGCAGCTGCCTAACCAACTGAGCCACCCAGGCGTCCCACCCCTAGTCTTAAGAGTACATTTGAAAGTGCTTATTCTATCAAAGTCTGCTACCTTCACAACATTTCAGGGGTGCCCTGGTGGCTCAGTTCATTGAGCGGCTGCCTTTGGCTCGGGTCATGATTCCAGGGTCCTGGGATCGGACCCACATCAGGCTCCCTGCTCAGTGGAGAGCCTGCTTCTCTCTCTCCCCCTCTCACTGCCACTCTGCTGACTTGTGCTCTCTCTCTAGCACTCTGTCAAATAAACAAATAAAATATTTTTAATGAAAATGTTATAACTTCACACACACCAGCTTATTAAGTTCCTTGGACTGACATATCAAACTACCACAAACTAAGAAGTTTAAAGCAACAGAAATGTATCCTCTGAGTTCTAGAGGCTAAAGTACAAAACCAAGATTTCAGCAGGGCCATGTTCTCTCTGAAGACTTCAGGGGAAAATCTTTCTTCTTCCTAGATTCTATGGGCTTCCAGAAACCCTTGGCTTACAGCTGCATCACATCAGTCTCTTTCTCAATCTTTGCATGGCCCTTTTCTCTGTGTATCTCTGTCTCCTCACTTCTTATAACATTGGTTTTAGCACCTGCCCTAATTCCAATATGATATTATCTTAAGATCCTTAACTAATCACATCTGCAAAGACCCTATTTCAAAATGAAGTCACATTCTCAGGTTCTGGGTAGACATGAATTTTGGTCAGACATTATTCCACACACTACAATCCCTTCATCACAATAACAACTCACATCCCATGACAAACAGGGCAGGCGTATTATCAAGAGGAAGGCAAGGAGTAAACCTGAAAACAGGCCCTTTGTCTGAAAATGTTTGCCCTTAGAGCAGTTTTATCTTCTTACAATTTCTTGTAACATACTATCAGCTAACATTCACCAAAATGTTTCCAAATAGATCTGAACATTCCAATATCCTTAGAAATAAAGGTATTTTATTGGTTCCATTTATTGGTGTCACTCTTATATTCAGGATCAGATATTTAGATGAGCACATTTGTTATGTAAGTCTAATATTTCATCTGCGAGAAACATGAAACCGAAATATTTTAATACAAAGGATAAAGGTGTGTCTGGGTGGCTCAGTGGGTTAAAGCTTCTGCCTTCAGCTCAGGTCATGATCCCAGGGTCCTGGGATTGACCCCACATTGGGCTCTCTGCTCAGCATGGAGCTTGCTTCCCCCCGCCCCTGTCTGCCTCTCTGCCTACTTGTGATTTCTCTCTGTCAAATAAATAAATGAAATCTTTAAAGAAAATGCAAAGGATAAAGGAAGTCTTCAGTGAAAGAAGACGGATCTAACACGGATCTAATAAACTCTCAGGGGGTTGCAGAAACGGACCAACTAATCCTAAAACTCATATAGAAATGCAAAGAGCAAGAATAGACAAAATATTCTTGAAAAAGAACAAAGGTAGAGGACTCACACTTATTGATTTCAAAAATTACTACAAAGCTATCATGATCGAGACACAATGGTACTGGCATAGATTAGACATATCGATAAATAGAACACAATTGAGAGTCCATAAATAAACCCTTACATTTATGATGATCCATCAATTTTTTAATTTAATTTTATTTTTTCAGTGTTCCAAGATTCATTGTTTATGCACCACACCCAGTGCTCCATGCAATACATACGTTCCTTAATAAGGGTGTCATGACAATCCAATAAGGAAAGAAGAGTTTTTAAACAAATGATGCTGGAACAACTGGAGTCCACATACTAAAGAATAAAGTTAGACTCCTTTCTTACACCATTAAAAAAAAAAACTCAAAAAGGATCAAAGACCTACTAAATATAAGATCTGTAAATATAATTTTTTTTAAAAATGGTAAACAAAAAAACTACTTAGTATTAAATCTTCATAATCTTGAATAAGCAAAGTCTTCCTAGATGCAATACCACAGCCACAATTACAAAAGAAAAAAATAGACAAAATCAGACTTTATCAAAATGTAAAAAAAAAAAATGTACTGCCAAGGAAATCATCAAGAAGGTAGAAAGACAAGTCACAGACTGGAAAGAAATAATCTGCAAATCAGGGCACCTGGATGGCTCAGTGGGTTAAGCTGCTGCCTTCGGCTCGGGTCATGATCTCAGGGTCCTGGGATCGAGTCCCACATCGGGCTCTCTGCTCAGCAGGGAGCCTGCTTCCCTCTCTCTCTCTCTCTCTGCCTGCCTCTCCATCTACTTGTGATTTCTCTCTGTCAAATAAATAAATAAAATCTTTAAAAAAAAATCATATCTGATGGAGATTCATATTTAGAATATGTAAAGATCTAGTAGGCCATTTGTGGAAAACTTGCAATAAAAAAACAACCTAATGGGGGTGCCTGGGTGGCTCAGTCAGTTAAGTGTCTGCCTTTGGCTTAGGTCATGATCCCAGGGTACTGGGATAGAGTCCTGCGTCAGGCTCCCTGCTCACCAGGAGTCTGCTCCTCCCTGTCCCTCTCCTCCCTCCCTGGCCCTCCCGGCTCAGGCTCTCACTTGTTCTCTCTCTCTCCCTCTCTCAAATAAAAATATTTTTTAAAGGACGACCTAATTTTTTTTAAAAAAGGCAATCTAATTGAAAAAGAGCAAAAAATCTGAATAGACACTTCTCCAAGAAGACAGAAAAATGTCCAGTAAACACATGAGAAGATACTCAACATCATTAACCATTGAGGAAATGCAAATCAAAAGCATGATGAGATAATACTTCAAAACCTCTTTTATGGCTACAACTAAAATAATAGCAAGTGTTGGGGAGGACAGTGGGAGAAACTGAAATGTTCAGGCACTGCTGCTGGAAATGTAAATTGGTGCAGCTACTTTGGAAGAGTCGGCAGTTCTTCAAAATGATAAATGTGGAGTTTCTATCTGACAGGTAATTCTCCTAGGTATATCTGCAAGAAAAATAAAAACATGTATCTGTACAAAATTTACATTCATAGCATTATTCATAATAGACCAAAAGCAGAAACAACCCAAATATCCAATAACTGATGAATGGATAAACAAAATGTGCTATATTCATAAAGCAGAATATTACTCAATGATAAAAAGGAAATAAGTACTGATATATAGCACAATATGGATATATCTAGAGAAAATTATGCTAATAAAAAGAGATAATAGACCAGTAGAACAGAATGGAATTCCTAGGAATATATGACACATAGGCAACAAATTTTCAACCAAGTTTCCAGAGTATACAATGGGGAAAGGATAACCTTGTTAGGGAAACTAAATGAACATATATACAGGAATAAAACTGGGGATGCCTGAGTGGCTCAGTCAGTTAAGCCGCTGCCTTCTGCTCAGGTCATGATCCCAGAGTCCTGAGATAGAGTCCAGCATTGGGCTCCCTGCTCAGTGGGGAGCCTGCTTCTCTCTCTCCCTCTGCCTGCCTCTCTGCCTTCTTGCGCGCGCGCTCTCTCTCTCTCTGATAATAAATAAATAAATAAATAAATAAATAAAATCTTTAAAAATAATAATAAAGTTGAATGGTTATTTTACACCAGACTACAGTGTGTAAAAAATAGGAGCACAAAATGGATTAGAAACTTAAGCATATGACCTCAAATCATAAAATTTCTAGAAGAAAACATAGCAGAGAATCTCCTTGACATGGTCTTGTCAATAGTTTTTTTTTGAAAATGACACAGAAAACAAAAGCAAAAGTAACAAGTTGACTCATTAACTTTGCAGAGTAAAGGGATAAAAATAATAATAATAATTAAAAAGTAACCTAGAAATGGGAGATAGTATTTTCAAATCATGTATCCAATAACAGGTTAATATCCAAGATATATAAGAATCTCCTACAAGTAAATAGCAAAGTAACAAATAACTCAAAATTTTAATGGGCGAAGGAAAAACAGGATGGAGAGGGTTTAAGATGGCAGCACAGAAAGATCCTGATTCACCTCCTTTCATTGATAAAACAAAACTACACATGGAACAAAGGAAGCCTAAAGACAGCAGAAGGAAGGAAATAATAAATAAATAATAAATAATAATAATAATTAATAAATAATAAATAATAAAAATTAGAGCAGAAATAAATGCTATAGAAACCAAAAAATCAATAGAACAGATCAATGAAACCACCAGCTGCCTCTTTGGAAAAAAAAATAATAAAATTGATAAACCTCTAGGCAGACTTATCAAAAAGAAAAGAGAAAGGATCCAAATAAATAAAATCACCAATGCGAGTGGATAAACAACAACCAACATCACAGACATACAAACAAGTACGAGAGAATATTATGAGAAACAATATGCCACTAACTGGACAACCCGGAAGAAATGGATAAATTCTTAAAAACATATAAACTACCAAAATTGAGGGGCACCTGGGTGGCTCAGTGGGTTAAAGCCTCTGCCTTCGGCTCAGGTCATGATCCCAGAGTCCTGGGATCGAGCCCTGCATCAGGCTCTTTGCTCAGCGGGGAGCCTGCTTCCTCCTCTCTCTCTGCCTGTCTTTCTGCCTGCTTGTGATCTCTGTCTGTCAAAAAAAAAAAAAAAAAAAAAACTACCAAAATTGAAATAAGAAGAATTAAAATTTGAACAGACTGGTAACTGGTTAAGAAATTGAATCAGTAATCAAAAACTCCCAACTAACGAAAGTCCAGGACCAGACGGCTTCATGGGCGAATTCTACCACACATTTAAAGGTGAGTTAATGCCAGGGCACCTGGGTGGCTCAGTGGGTTGGGCCGCTGCCTTCGGCTCAGGTCATGATCTCACCGTCCTGGGATGGAGTCCCGCATTGGGCTCTCTGCTCAGCAGGGAACCTGCTTCCCTTCCTCTCTCTCTGCCTGCCTCTCTGTCTACTTGTGATTTCTCTCTGTCAAAAAAATAAAAAAACTCTTTAAAAAAAAAAAAAAAGGTGGGGCACCTGGGTGGCTCAGTGGGTTAAGCTGCTGCCTTCGGCTCAGGTCATGATCTCAGGGTCCTGGGATCGAGTCCCACATCGGGCTCTCTGCTCAGCAGGGAGCCTGCTTCCCTCTCTCTCTCTCTCTCTCTGCCTGCCTCTCTGTCTACCGTGATCTCTCTCTGTCAAATAAATAAATAAAATCTTTAAAAAAAAAAAAAAAAGGTGAGTTAATGCCTATTCTTCTAAAACTATCCCAAAAAAATTGAAAAGGAAGGAAAACTTCCAAATTCATTCTGTAGACCACCATTACCCTGATAACAAAACCAGATAAAGATACCACTGAAAAAGAGAACTACAGCACAATATCTGTGATGAACATAGTTGCAAAAGTTCTCAATAAAATACTGGCAAACTGAATCCAGCAATACATTTAAAAAAGCATTCACCATGATCGGGTAGGACTTACTCCTGGACTACAAGTGTGGTTCAATTATTAACAAATCAATCAATCAACGTGATAACAAATCAATCAACATGATACATCACATTAATAAAAGATAAGAACCATATGATCCTCTCATTAGATGTGGAAAAGGCATTTGACAAAGTACAACATCCATTTATGATCAAAAACCCTCAAGGAAATAGGTTTACAGGGAACATACCTCCACAGAATAAAGGTCATATATGAAAAACCCATGGCTAATATCATCCTCAATGGGAAAAAAACTGAGAGCTTTCCCTCTACAGTCAGGAACAATACAGAGATGTCCGCTCTAACCACTATTATTGGACATAGTACTGGAAGTCCTAGCCACTGAAATCAGACAATAAAAAGAAATAAAAGGCATCCAAGTCAACAAGGAAGAAATCTAACTTTCATTATTTGCAGATGACATCAACTCTATGTAGAAAACCTGAAAGAGGGAACCTGGGTGCCTCAGTCAGTTAAGCATCTGCCCTTAGCTCAGGTCATAATCCCAGTGTCCTAGAATCAAACCACATCAGGCTCCATGCTCAGTGGGGAGACTACTTCTCCTTCTCCCCCTGACAGCCCCGCCCCACCCCCCCACTTATGCTCTCCTGCCCATGCTCTGTCAAATCAATAAAATCTCTGAAAGGAAAAAAATCTCTGGAAGGAAGAAAGGAAGGAAAGGAGGGAGGGAGAAAGGAAGAAAGGGAGGAAGGAAGGAAACCTGAAAAAATCCACCAAAAACCTGCTAGAATGATAAATGAATTCAGTAAAGTCACAGGATACAAAATCGATGTTCAGAAATCTATTGCATTAATATACACTAATAATGAAGCAGTAGAAAGAGAAATTTAAGAAACCAATCCCATTTACAATCACACCAAAAACAATAAGATACCTAGGAATAAACCTAACCAAAGAGAGATGAAAGACTTGTGCTCTGAAAGCTATGAAAACGCTGATGAAAGAAATTGAAGACAAGACTGAGAAATGAAAAGACATTCCATGCTCATGGATTGGAAGAACAAATATTATTAAAACATTTATACTACCCAAAGCATCTACAGATTTAATGCAATCCCTATCAAAACACAAAAAACATCTTTCACAGAGCTAGAGCACATAATCCTAAAATCTGTATGGAACCACAGAAGACCCTCAAGAGCCAAAGAGACCTTGAAAAAGAAAAGAAAACTGGAGGAATCACAATTCCAGACTTCAAGTTATATTACAAAGTTGTAGTGATCAAGACAGTATGACACTGGCACAAAAAATAGACACATAGATCAATGGAACAGAATAGAAAACCCATATGAACCCATAAAAGTATGGTCAACTAATCTTTAAGATTTATTTATTTATTTGACAGACAGAGATCACACGTAGGCAGAGACTCAGGCAGAGAGAGAGAGGAGGAAGCAGACTCCCCATGGAGCAGAGAGCCCAATGCAGGGCTCAATCCCAGGACCCTGGGGTCATGACCTGAGCCGAAGGCAGAGGCTTTAACCCACTGAGCCACCCAGGTGCCCCTAATCTTTGACAAAGAATATCCAATGGAAAAAAGACAGGCTCTTCAACAAATGGTGTTGGGAAAACTGGAGAACAGCATACAAAAGAATGAAACTGGACCGCTTTCTTACACCATACATAAAAGTAAATTCATAATGGATGAAAGATCTAAATGTGAGACCTGAAGCCATAAAAATTCTAGAAGAGAACATAGGCAGTAAATTCTTTGACATTGGCCATAGGAACTTCTTTATAGATATGTCTCCTGAGGCAAGGAAAACAAAAGCAAAAATAAACTCCATCAAAATAGAAAGTTTCTGCACAGCAAAGGAAACAGTCAACAAAACTAAAAGGCAACCTATGGAATGGGAGAAGATATTTTCAAATGACATATTGGATGAAGGGTTAGTATCCAAAATATGTGAAGAACTTATAAAACCTAATGCCCAATAAATGAATAATCCAATTCAAAAAAGGACAGAAGACATGAACAGACATTTTTCCAAAGAAGACATACAGATGGGCAACATACACATGAAAAGATGCTCAACATCGGTCAGCATCAGGGAAATGCAAATCAAAACCACAATGAGGCATTACCTCACTCCTGCCAGAACAGCTAAAATCTACAACACATAAAACCACACTTGTTGGTGAGGATGTGAAAAAAAAGGGGAACCCTCTTGCACTGCTGATCAGAATGCAAACTGATGCAGCCATTCTGGAAAACAGTGTGGAGTTTCCTCAAAAAGTTAAAAATAGAGCTACCCTATCAGCCAGCAATTGCACCACTAGGTATTTACCCAAAGAATACAAAAATACTAGTCCAAAGGGATACATGCACCCCAATGTTTATAGCAACATTACCTGAAATAGCCAAATTATGGAAATAGCCCAAGTGTCCATCAATCGATGAATGGATAAGGAAGATGTGAGATTATACATTACTCAGCCATAAAGAAGAAGGAAATCTCGCCATTCACAATGACACAGATGGAGCTAGAGTGTATAAAGCTAAATAAAATAAGTCAGTCAGAGAAAGACAAATACCCTATGATTTCTCTCCTCTGTGGAATTTAAGAAACAAAACAAATAAGCAAAGAAAAAAGAGAGAGAAGCTAACCAAGAATCAGACTCTGAACTATAGAGAAACAACTGATGGTTATCGGAGGGGAGGTGGGGAGAGGAGCTAAATAGGAGATGGGATTAAGGGCTGCACTTGTGATGAGCAGCAGGTGTAGTGTGGAAGGTATGGAACCACTATATCGTACACATGAAATGACTATTACACTATACGTGAACTAACTGAAATTTAGATAAGAACTTTGAAAAATAAAATGTGTACAACTTAGTCTAATGATGATGCAGAGATATGAAAGAATTAACATCCACTTCAGAGATATGGTAGAAAATAGAGTGTGGCTGGTTTATAATAATATAAAATGAGTGGATCACATAACCATAAAATAAAATCTGTAAAAATGTGTGATAAGAAAACCTACATACAGAAGTGATTTTCAAATGCTAAAAAGGTTCTATAACTGTGTGGGAAAATTTTTACATAAATAATGCTGGATTGTCTAAAAAGGAAATGCCAAATAGAACATAGAGATCTAAAGAGAGTGGGGAAAGAAACAATGACATGTTCTAAGGCTATAAAAAATACACTTTTGCCAGGGATTAACAAAATAATAGATTATAAATTAATTAATCATCTGAAAAATTCCTATGTATTTCAAGGTCTTAAAAAGGTACAAATATATACATTTTTAACTTGTGCAAAATCTAAATTCTTCAAGACCTTCCAGAAAGAAATAATTACAAAGTAAAGAAGAGAAACTATAAAGGAAGCAAAGAGAAAATGAAAGAAGGGAGGAAGAGAAAGAAGAAAGTAGAATTTCTTTGTAGTGAAGAAAGACTAGAATCTCAGGATAAAAGGATTCACTAAACTTGGCTTATGCAAGAAGCTAAGAGTATAACTGGAGCGTAGTGGCTAACAGGATGATGAATGTACATTGAGATGGAGAAGTAAACAAAAGACATTTAGGGCAGCTACTTTGCATACTTAACCCAACTTCCACTCCCAATCCCCTTTCTCATTTGCCTGCTTCCAATACTGAGGTAAAGATGCTGTACACACATCTTCCCAGCCTCTCTTAAAACTGAGGCTTTAATAAGTGGCCATATGGCACAGTACTGGTGAAGCAGACATAAGCAGAAGTTTTTGTTTCCCTGATAAAAAGACAGATGGGCTGATGCTGCCCTTGCTCCTCCTTTATGCCATGATACTCAATGTGCTTCCTGGTACTACCACAGCCATCTTGTACCCATGAGGTAACAAGCCAAAGCACTGAGGATAGCAGATAAAAGATAGACTCCTTGATGACATTGTTAAGACCCTCACTAGACCTGGACTGCAAACCTCTCAACACCCTGTTTCATGGGGCGCCTGGGTGGCTCAGTGGGTTAAAGCCTCTGCCTTCGGCTCAGGTCATGATCCCAGTGTCCTGGGATCGAGCCCCACATCGGGCTCTCTGCTAGGCGGGGACCCTGCTTCCTCCTCTCTCTCTGCCTGCCTCTCTGCCTACTTGTGATCTCTGTCTGTCAAATAAATAAATAAAATCTTAAAAAAAAAAAAAAACACCCTGTTTCATGATGATGGGACATCACCCCTAAGAACTTCTATTTGTTTACCTGACTAATAGACAGACATTCACCAAAAGCACTCTTAAATGGTACAACCCTGTAGGCCCTTTAAGGATCTTGAAATGTATTCAAGTACAATGAGAAGCAGTCAGGGTTTTGTTTTGTTTTTTTTTTCAATTTTTATTTATTCATTTGAGAAAGAGAGAGAGAGAACACAAGCAGGGGAGGGGCAGAGGGAGAATAGACTCCCCACTGAGCAGGGAGCCCGACCTGGGACTGGATCCCAGAACCCTGAGATCATGACCTGAGCTGAAGGCAGATACTTAACCATCTGAGCCACCCAGGCACCCATATATAGGGTTTTTAAACAAGGAAATGTCATGATCCAATGTGCGTATTCTGACTGCTATGTAGAGAAAGACAAGAACGGAAGCAAAGAATTAAAGGATGGCAGTTGCATTTGTCTAAGTCAGAAATGATGGTGGCTTGGGTTAGTGGAGATGGAGAGAAATAGACAATAAATATTTGGGAAGTAGAAATGACAATACTCATAAAAGAAGAGAGGAGAGTGTAATCCAAGATGTGCCTGACTAATTGAGTGCATGATGATGCCTTTGAGAAAAGGAGGTGGAATAAGGTTGAGGGACAAGGAGCTCAGTTGTGGACATGTTAAGGTTTTGCCTCACTTGCACACTCTTACCTCCTCTCTGTCCCATTGCCTCACATGACCAATTTCCCAATCACTTCTCCAACCCACCTTCTTTCTTCCATTCCCACTGCTTCAATTTAGGTTTTCACCATCCCCTGACAAAGCATCTAGCCTCCAATCTCCCCAACATCTCTCCTCTCTTCCGCACTCCTACCACAATGATGTTGAAAGCTACCAAAACTATTCATATCTCTCAAAGGTTTCTCATCATTTAGAACAAAAAGTGAGGTCAGGCCCTTAACAAGGTAGAGGCCTATCTCTGACCAATTTCTATCCCTGTCATTCTTTTCCTGTATCAGCCTCCTGCTCATCATACTGTCTCTCACACCCCAGCACCCCTGCACATGCTCTCCTTTCTGCTTCAAATCCCCTTCCCAAATCCCATGTCCCTCTCCCCTCAAGCTATACAGCCCCTGGTCAAGGGCTATGTATTGATCAAGCCTTCTCTCTCCACAAAAGTATGCATTCCTTTCTCAAGGTTCCTATAACGTACAATTGTTTTACACTTCTTTCTTTTTTTTTAATTTTTACTTATTTTTTTAAATTTCTTTTGAGTGTTCCAGAATTTAGATAAGAACTTTGAAAAATAAAATGTGTACAACTTAGTCTAATGATGATGCAGAGATATGAAAGAATTAACATCCACTTCAGAGATATGGTAGAAAATAGAGTGTGGCTGGTTTATGCAGTACATCCAGTACTCCATGCAATATGCGCCCTCCATAATACCCACCACCAGGCTCACCCACCCCTCCAAAACCCCCAGTTTGTTTCAGAGTTCACAGTCTCTCATGGTTTGTATCCCCCTCCAGTTTCCCCAACTCACTTTTCATCTCCATCTCCCAGTGATCTCCGTGTTATTCCTTATGCTCCACAAATAGGCAAAACCATATGATAATTGACTTATTTCACTCAGCATAATCCCCTCCAGTCCCATCCATGTTGATACAAAAGTTGGGTATTCGTCCTTTCTGATGGAGACATAATACTCCATGGTGTATATGGACCACATCTTCCTTATCCATTCATCTGTTGAAGGGCATCTTGGTTCTTTCCACAGTTTGGCTACTGTGGCCATTGCTGCCATGGACATTGGGGTACAGATGGCCCTTCTTTTCACGCCATCTGTATCTTTGGGGTAAATTCCCAGCAGTGCAATTGCAGGGTCACAGGATGGCTCTGTTATTCACTTCTTAAGGAATCTCCACACCGTTTAGCCACCAGGGAGATTCAAATCAAGACCGCACTGAGATACCACCTTACACCAGTGAGAGTGGCCAAAATCAACAAGACAGGAAACAACGTGTGTTGGAGAGGATGTGGAGAAAAGGGAACCCTTTTGTACTGTGGGTGGGAATACTTGTTTCTTTACTCACCTGTCCCTACTAGACTGTGGGCTTTTTGAGAGCAGGAGTCTTCTTTATCGCATCTTTTTGCCTAGCACAGAATCTAAGCGGTGTTCTAGACCAGTTTGCTAAGAAAGAAGTGAGTGTTGGACAGACTAAAGTATGGGAGAATTCTTATTTTCAGTCTTCCCTCACCAGTTGCTAAGATGTTTCAATGGTTAAAGACAGGATTCCATACCCATATTTTGACCCTCAAATTGTCTGTGCCAGTAGCTATTGTTTTCCGTTTCTCTTAATTTCCCAACACAGTCCCAGTTTTCCGTCCCTCTGAGAAGGTCAAGCAGCTCACGGCCCGCGGAGCTCCTCCGTCACTGGCGCAGTAAGTGTGTGCCAACGCTGGACTTCTCTCCGTCTCACAGATATTGAGAAATAACGTGTAAAACCAAACTGGGCACAAAAACCTACAGTGTTTCTTTAAAGCAGCTGTGGGGTAGAATGCTTAGGTCTCATCATTTAGCAGTGTCCTGTGTCCGGCGTTTAATGAATGAACGAGGTTCCTCTGCTCTGAAAGGCCTAGTCCAAGCCTGGGAGCTCGGCAGAAAAAGCGGAAGCCGAATGGAATAGTTAAAGGAAAGGCTGAAATCCGCCACGCCTCAGCAGCACCGCGGGGGGACAAGGCGCAGGTAAGGTCCCCCGTTGACCCACGGTCCGCGGTTCCCTCTGAGGGAAGTGGGCGGAGCCACGCCTTTACTCCGCCCGTGGCCGATGGGCCACGCGGCCAATGAGAGGAGCCGTCGTGCAAGGACATGACGTCATCACGCTCCGGCCCACGCTCCCGCCGCCCGTCCGCACCGCGCGCGGCGAAAGCGGAGCGGGTTGGCGAGCGCGGCCGGCGTCCTGCAGCTGCAGTGGGTGAATCCGGAGGAGGGTTAGGCCCGGTGAGAGCCTGGAGGCCAGGCGAGTACCTGACCCTGGAGTAGTGCGGGGCGGGAGGGTCAGTCACCCCAGCGTACCCCAGGCCCGGCGGACGGACCCAGCCGGGGTGCCCTCCCGGGGCCGGGGAGGTCCCGGCCGTCTGGGCCTTGCGCGCGAGCAGCGGGGCCGGAGCCTTCGGGCACGGGCACGCCCAGCGGAAGGAACGGAATCGGGGACGCCGCGACCAAGCACCCTCAAAGCACTGCTGCGGCGGGAGCCTGTTCTCGCTCCCGTTGCGCGCGGGGAGACTGAGGCCTGGGCGACCAGGCCGGCTCCGTCCCCGGTGTGAGGTGGAAGGCTGGGGGAAGGAGGCGGAGCGCGAGCGTCTCCGAAGCGGCGGTGCCGGAAGGCCGGCAGGAGAGCTTTCTGAACTTCGGCGGTTCTCGCAGCAGAATTCATTGTGGGAGCCCAACAGCCCGCACATTGAACTTCGGGATTTGTTTTGCAGGTGACCGGAGCCACGTGATGTCAGTAGTTCGTTCGTCCGTCCACGCCAAGTGGGTCGTGGGGAAGGTGATTGGAACAGCAATGCAAAAAACAGCCAAAGTGAGAGTGACCAGACTGGTTTTGGATCCCTATTTATTAAAGGTGAGGGATGTCCTTTTTTAGAAGACACTGGTAAATCACAGCATGTTGTGGGTTCTGAGCAGAGAAACGGTTCCGCCAGTACAGATGCCCTGGACATCCGCTGTGAGCCAGACGCTGTGCTGACCTGTGGGTCTAACGGAGCGAATTGATCGTGGTCCATTCTCAAATTCCGGGGACACATAGAGTTAATTTTAACTGGGTCTGATAACTCCTGTAGTCATTCGTATGCAAAGTACTGGGAGCAGAGAGCAGGACACTTGTTATCTTCCCACATGGGTGAAGGAGGGCATCCTCAGTTAAGAGACATTGGGGCTGAATCTCAGAAAGGCTTTTATCCAAAGGACCAGGTGTGGGGGAGTCATTCTGGCCATCATGAGTGGCTTATGGGAGTTCTTTTAGCCATTAAAGGGCATGACATTGTGCAGGAACAACAAGTACTTTGGCAAGATCAAGCCCAGAGCTTGACCCCCATAGGCACTGACTGTTGTTGAGTGAATGGAAGAACACTGGGAGCTGGACTGAGAGAGGCCTTGGATGTGGTGTTGTTGGATTTTATCCTATAGACAAAGGAAGGCAGACTTGGAGACACAGGTGAGGACTGGGTGTAAGGAAGTAGATAAGAAGGCTTTTGCAAAAGTCTAGAACTGGATATAAGGACCTAAACAGTCCTTGGAGTAATGCAAATGGAGTGGGAAAAGTAGATTTCAGAAAAAAATAGTCTTTGATTTGTTAGAAGTGCAAGGAAGCAAGAAAAAGTGCCAGGGATGGCTCTGCATTCAAGGTTGGGAATACAGGGAGGTAGAAATGCGCTTTGCTATCTAGGATGAAAAACACAGGAGCAGAGGTGACAGGGAGTTTTGGTTTTTAAAGATTTTATTTGAGAGAGTGCACCCAGGAAGGGGGAGGGGCAGAGGGAGAAGCAGGGCGCCCGATGCAGGACTTGTTCCCAGGACTCTGGGATCATGACCTGAGCCAAAAACAGACACTTAACCGACTGAGCCACCCAGGCACCTCAGAGGTGACAGTTGAGGGAAGGGGACACCAAGTGGGTTAGGGAGCAAATAAAGTGGTCTTTTATTAACAATAATAACACAGGAGCAAGCAGGAAACTGACAGCATGGTTATTGTCGTGAGAGTCCGAATACCTTAGCTTGAATATGGACTCTTGTTTACTAGCTGTGCCCGTTGCCTTACTCCAGACCTGTTTTCTCGCATGTAGAGTGAAAATACTTTCTGTAGCAAGGTTGTTGATGGCCATCTGTGGCTCAGTCTGCAGTTTGAGCCACACATGGAGCTAAGTGTTTTTTGTATATTATAGCATTTGATTCTCTGGGTAAATTTAGAGATGCAGACATTGGAGCTTCATTTTTTGCTGGGGGAGAAAAAAAAAAAACTAAGCTTGGAATGATTAAGTGACTTCCCCAGATCACATAGCTAGTAGTGAAAGTAGCATGTTTATAGGCTGGAGAGAAGGCTCCACAAGGAAGAAAGAGTTTAAATAAGGGTAAAGAATGATGATGCTTGATAGACCAAGGTTACTGAGGGTATTAGGCTGGAGAGCTCAGGGACATGATCCACTCTAGAATTCAGCTGTTTTTCCAGAAATTAAGCAGGTAATTTCTGTATTAGTGTATTATTTTTTCCCCCAAGTCCCAGCTTGTTTTCCATGCATCTTTTTCATATTCTGTACTGTATTGTCAGATCACACATGGAAACTACTGTTTTATTCCCCCTTCTTTCAACAGTATTTTAATAAACGAAAAACCTACTTTGCCCACGATGCTCTTCAGCAGTGCACAGTTGGGGATATTGTGCTTCTCAAAGCTCTACCTGTTCCACGAACAA
>NC_081567.1:15175331-15180227 GCF_022355385.1 Mustela nigripes | reverse complement strand
GCCCGGCCCCGCCCCGGCCCCGCCCCGGCCCCGCCCCGGCCCCGCCCCGGCTCGGCGGGCCCGGCCGGGGGAGGGGGCGCGGCGGCGGTGGCGGCGGCGGGAGCGTCAGCGGCAGCCCGGGTGGTGGGAGCCCAGGCGCCAGAGCAAGATGGCGGCGCGAGTACTGCACGCTCGCGGAGCGGCCTCGGCCGGCGGTCTCCTGCGGCGGGCCGCGCCCTGCAGCCTCCAGCCCCCGCTCCGGTGAGCAGCGCCGCCCTCTCCGGGAGCGGCCGGGGAGTGGCCGCCGCGGGGCGGAGGGCGCGGGGTCCCCCGGCCCGCTCCGGCCCGGCAGCGCTTGCTCGGGCCGGGCCGCGGGGGCTGCGTGGCCGGTGGGGCCGAGGCCGCGGTGGGCCAGGCCGGCGCGGACGGGAGCCTCGGCAGAGTCGGAGCGCGGTCGGGGCGCGCCGGGCTCAAGGTCACGGCGGGGACGGCGCTCCGTGCCCAGGCCACATCCGCGCGCCGTGCGGGCCCGGCCTGCGGGACCTTGACCCGGCGCGACCCGAGCGGTGGCCGAGGGCGCGCGCGCGGAGGCGCCAGGCCCTGGCGTCGCCGGCGGCTGCTCGCAAGCGCGGGGCCGCGGGGTCTGCGTCCGCCGACCGGCGGCGGCGGCGGGGCTGCTGCTCGCCCCTGAGGCGGTGAGCAGGGCTTCGGTAGCTCGTGGTCGGGGCGCGCGGAGTGGCGGGGCGTCCGACCAGCGCGGACAGGCTGGCTTGCGGGGAAGCGGAGGTGGCGCGGCGACGGGCGTTACGGGTCGCCTTCGGGAGCGGGCTCTGGGTTCCAGTAGGAACTTCTCCCCGCGCGCTGGGTCCCCTACTGGGTTTCCCGAACCATCCCCTCGTCTCCGTGTCCTGCTTCCGTGGTCAAGACCCAGGCTTTGGCTGGCGCAGATTTGCTCTCGTTTTCCTCCCGCCGGAGGATCCAGACGTGGTCTGCTGGGGCTGGGTGCTGAGTCTCCGGAGACTCAGCCGCCGCTTGCGGAGGGGCGCCCGTTGTCAGACTTACTCCGGGCCGGAGAGGTCCCTTAATCCAGCCCCAGACGCGCTCTGCGGTGTCGGGGTCTGTTTTACGCGTGAGAGGGAGCCTCAGAGCGCGGGACACGTCCAGCTAGAAAAGGCGTTTGAGCTCAGGGTTATCAGGCGTTCCTAGGACTGAAGCCCAACTTGGGTCTCCAGGTTCGATGTGTATCTTTCCGAGTTCGTCGACAGAGCAGTCTCCCTTTATTCTGTTATTGAGCATCTGCTGTGTCTTGTTTTTTGTTGTTTTTTCCCCTACACAGGGGATACGAAACTGAAATTCATATTTTCTCCTTTCCAACAAAGACAGCTGAGGCTGAAAGGTGTTCCCCCAACATAGTCATCTAAAGTACCCAGAGTCAGCTTGTCTGCCCAGTACCCCCACGCCCTGCTGGAACCAAATGCGCTCGAAACTGAAGCCCAACCTGTTGACTCTTGGATTATTCTCACAGGCCTCTGTATCTTTTGACTTCCTTAACTGTAGGAGTTCTTTAGGACTACGTCTAGACCCAACTAATACACTAATTCTACAAATATTGAATGTATATATCTTTGAAACCTTGCGGAGCTCAATGTAATAGCCGTGGTCACTATCCCCAGGAAGCCATGGCAGAGGTATAAAAACCTACATCAGGTTTAAACCTTAAAGGTTGAGGTAGGTAGTATGAGAGAATATCAGGGACCCTACCCCATGAAATCATGGAAGGCCCTCCAAGAAGGTGCCATTAAGCTGAGACCTAAAGGGTCAGTGTGCAGGAAAGCCCTGACTGGGAAGGAGCAAGGCATACCAGGAAACTCCAGAAAAGTCTAGGAGGATGGAAAATAAAGAGTGAAGGGAAGACAGGCCGGAAGACAGGTGGCAAGGAGCAGGAGCCCCATAATTTCAGGCCTTGCAAGCCATTTTGGAGAGTTTGGATTTTTTACTGAGAGCCATGGAAGACATTTAAAGGTATACATTCTAGTGTGACATGATCTGATCTATGTCATACCAGTCTGATTTTGGAAAGGAAACAGAATCAAGGGCTCATAGTGGTGCCATTTACTGAAAGTCACTTGTTCTATAAGCATATGAGTGAGTGAGTGCCCACCATGTGCCAGGCGCTGTTGGGAAATGTCAGTGAATAAAGTTGTGGCCATTTGGGAGCTTGCACCTAATTCGGAGAAGGAAGAACAGGTACAAGGTCGGAAGAGGGGAATCCAGAGCACTTTTGGAGTTGAGATGGTTGTGAGCTATTCAAATGGAAGAGCATTTGGCCCACTTGACCTGTTTGACTCCTCAAAGGAGATGTCTGGACTATAGGTTACATTTGGGAGTTATTGGTATATAGAAATGCCAAATGTTGGTAGATCTATGGGCTTCATTATACTGTTTTGCATTTAATTGAAAATTTTCTTAATAAAATATTTTTTAAAACCACAGGAATGGATGAGATTGTTTGAAGAGTGTGGATAGAGAAGGGGCTAAAAAAACGGGCCCTAAGGCATGCCAGCATTGGTAGGCCAAAGTGTGGAAAGAGCCCAAATGTCCATCAAATGATGAATGGGTAAAGATTATATATGTATTTGTATATAGTGGAATATTACTCAGGCATCAAAAAGAATAAAATCCTGCCATTTACAAGAATGTGGGTAGAACTAGAGGGTATTGTGCTAAGCAAATAAGTCAGAGAAAGACAAATGATTTCACTCCTATGTGGAATTTAAGGCAAAACAGATGAACATAGGGGAAAGAAAGGAAAAATAAAATGACATAAAAATAGAGAGGCAAACCGTAAGAGAATCAAATATGGAGAACATATAGGTCTGGGGGCTGGACTAGATGGGTGATGGATATTAAGGAGGGCACTTGTTGGGATGAGCACTGGGTATTACAGGTAATCAATAAAGTCTGTTCCTGAAACCAGTACCATACTATATGTTAGCTAATTTGAATTTAAATTAAAAAGAAAATTCACATGCTAGATATAAGAAGAAGAAGGGAGACTGGGAAGGGGCAGCCAGTGACGTCCCTGTTTGTGGCAGTGCCCAAGGGGAGGTATTTCAAGAAGGTGGTGGGCAGCTGTGCCAGATGCTGCTAAAAAGGTAAGATGAAGAAAACTGGATTTGCCGACAGGAGTCTGAGTGACCTTGTGAGAGGGGTTTCAGAGGGGAAGGAGGAAGCCTTCCCCGGAGATTTATTTGCCAGCACCTCCCAGCTCTGTGCAGTGCCTGGAGTTCCAGTGGCTTAGCGGACATTGCACTAGTGTCTTACGGGTGCTTGAGATGCTTTTGTGCCCAGAATTCAACTCCTCTTCCTCCAACAGAACCTGCTTGTCCTCCCAGGTTCTCTCTCCACTAATGGTACATCTTCCGTGTGGTGGCCCCAGGTCCACCCCTTCTGCTTCCCAGCTAGCCAGCTGCCAGATATGTCAGTTCTGCCTCCGGAATGTCTTGACTCTACCTTCTCTCTCACCATACCCCTACCTCAACTCTTGGTAACACTTGTCCGGAGTCCTGTGAAAAGTAAGGATTTGAACCTGTTGGTGAAGGGGACAACTAAAGAATTCTGAGTAGAACGTTCTCCTGTTGGAAAGGCAGATGCTTAACGACTGAGCCACCCGGGCACCCCTCTGTGTAGTTTTCTTTTAAAAAATGAAGAGTTAGGGGCTAGTTCTCTGCAGACTGGTTTATTGGGGTGGCGGAGGGTTTGCTGGTCAGGAGGGGCACGTACGGCTGCGCTCCCCCAAGACTGTTCCGCGGACCCGGCCCTTCAGCCTCCTCAGCCGCGTTCGCGGGCTCCTGGCTTTGGCAGGTGCGGTTCTGCCTCCTCTCCTGGGCATCGGCCTCATCTTTCCAGTCTCCAGCGCAGCAAGGGCTTCCTCGGAGAAGGGGTTCACGTCTCCCCCAGCCGCTGGGAGTCCCTTTCCTCCGACCCCGCGCTGTCCCCGGCACTACCTGACGCGCCTGTCCGGGAGCTCACCTCCCGCTAGGCCGTCATCATGGTTGTCCGCGTGCTGCCACCAGCGGACAGCTCTGCGAGGTCACGGCCGGGCGTGTTCCTCTCGACAGCCTCACGGGCACGGGGCTTGGCCCACGCGGGCACCAGGTGTAGACGCCCGCGCGCGGAGGGCTGCCGCGTCCTGGGGTCTCAGAGTCGCGTGCAGTTCCTCGTGTGGTTTGCTCCATCCGAAGTGCGACGCGGTCTGCCCACGCGGTCGGGACCCGCGTCTTCTGCTTTCCGGCTCAGGAGTATCTCTTGAAGGTGACCTTCCCTTCGTGCCTGCTGCTGTGGTCGGAACCCAGGACCGGCTGTCGGCCCGTCCCAGGAGTACTCGGTTCCTCCCGTGTCGCTGGCGTGCGGGGCACGGCTGCCGGCGGAAAACCCAGCAGCCACGCGCCCTGCTGTTGGGGTCGCCGTCCGCCCGCCGCCGCGCCGCGGCCAGGCTGCTTCCCTCAGACCGGCTAGCGCGGCACCGCGGGCGGGATGACCGCGGCGGACAGCCGAGGTGCGCGGGAAACCTAGCCCCGCCCCCTTGCCCGCCCCTCCCCTCCGCCGCGCTGAACTTCTGCTGTTGCCCAGATGCGCCCTACGGGGTCACCACACCATGCCCCTGGGTCTGTGTTCCCTGTGACTCGAATTGCCACCCGCCTTGTCCACCAGTCTGTGTTGTCTCCCAAGACCGAACCAGAATGTCTCTGCGGGAGTTCCTCTCCTCACACGCCAGACCAGTGGTTCCTTCCCTTGAGCGCACACAGTGCACATGCATGTATGTGCGTCTGTGTGTGTAAGTCTGTAGTATCAGAGACCGTGTGTGTGTGTGTGTAAGTCTGTAGTTTGTGAGACCGTGTGTGTATATGTAAGTCT